>NC_069503.1:984323062-984425562 GCF_027579735.1 Bombina bombina
CCGATCCGATATGCAGCGTTGCCCGCAAATGCTGGCGACGCTGAAATTTGCGCTGGTTTGGTATCCTATATATGGCGTAACCTAGAAGTTACGCCCGTATATTTCTGCCGTCGCCGTAGTTTTTTGGGCCATAGGCAGGTATACCAAACCAGCGCAGTTTGGTATCCAATATACAGCGTAAGGACTTACGTGGCGAAAATGGAGAAATCTTACTCCATTTTCACCTCGCCACAAAAAGCAGCCGTAAGAAGCCTTACGCTGACTATTGGAGCCCCGTAACTACCTAAACTACCTGCAAAATAAAACCTAACACCTAACACATGCGCAATGTCTATCTACCTGTCAACCGCAATCCCCCGCCGCAATCCCTAATAAAGTATTTAACCCCTAAACCGCCGCTCCCGGACCCCGCTGCCATCTACATAAACTAACCCCCTACTGTGAGCCCCTAAAACCGCCACCATCTAACTGATCTATCCCCTATTGTGAACCCCTAAAACCGCCTCCATCTACCTGATCTATCCCCTAATCTGACCCCTTACACCGCCACCACCTATATAAAAATTATTAACCCCTAATCTAATCCCCCTATACCGCCGCCAGCTATATTAATATTATTAACCCCTAATCTAATATCCCTAAAGTAATAAGCTCTATTACCAGCCCTTATAAGGGCCTTTTGCAGGGCTTTGCCCCAAAGTAAACAGCTCTTTTGCCCTATAACCTGCCCTCCCTACACCACCGCCACCTATATTAATAGTATTAACCCCTAATGTAAGCCCCTTACACCGCCGCCATCTATATTAAAATTATTAACCCCTAATTTAATCTACCTACCCCGCCGCCAGCTATATTATCTATATTAACCCTAAGTATATTATAGTTAATATAGTTATTACATTATATATATTAACTATATTAACCCTAATTATATTAGGGTTAATATAGTTAATATAGTTACTATAGTATTTATATTAACTATATTAACTCTATCTAACCCTAACACCCCTAACTAAATTCTTATTAAATAAATCTAATTCATATTATAAACTAAAATATTCCTATTTAAATCTAAATACTTACCTATAAAATAAACCCTAAGATAGCTACAATATAATTAATAATTACATTGTAGCTATGTTAGGGTTTATATTTATTTTACAGGTAAATTGTTAATTATTTTAACTAGGTATAATAGCTATTAAATAGTTATTAACTATTTAATAGCTACCTAGTTAAAATAATTACCCAATTACCTGTAAAATAAATCCTAACCTAAGTTACAAATACACCAACACTATCAATAAAATTAAATAAACTACAAATATCTATCTAAAAATACAATTAAATAAACTAAACTAAATTACAAAAAAAACCCCACTAAATTACAAAAAAAAAAATTACAGCAATTTTAAGCTAATTACACCTATTCTAAGCCCCCTAATAAAATAATAAAGCCCCCCAAAATAAAAAAATTCCCTACCCTATTCTATATTATAAAATACCCAGCTCCGTACCAGCCCTAAAAAGGGCTTTTTGCGGGGTATTTACCCCAAGTTAACAGCTCTTTTGCCTGTAAAAAAAAAGAACACAACAACCCCCCCAACATTACAACCCACCACCCCCATACCCCTATTCTAAACCCACCCAAACCCCCCTTAAAAAAAACTAACACTACCCCCCTGAAGATCTCCCTACCTTGTCTTCACCCAACCGGTGATAGGATTCTATCAGCCAATCGGAATTAAGGTAGGAAAAATCTGATTGGCTGATTGAATCAGCCAATCAGATTGAGCTCGCATTCTATTGGCTGATCGGAACAGCCAATAGAATGCAAGCTCAATCTGATTGGCTGATTGGTTCAGCCAATAGAATGCGAGCTCAATCTGATTGGCTGATTGGTTCAGCCAATCGGATTGAACTTGAATCTGATTGGCTGATTCAATTAGCCAATCAGATTTTTCTACCTTAATTCCGATTGGCTGATAGATGATCAGCCAATCGGAATTCGACGGACGCCATCTTGGATGACGTCATTTAAAGGTACCTCATTCGTCGTTCAGTCGTCGGCCGGGATGGATGCTCCGCGTCTGAGGAGCGAAGAAAGAAGATTGAAGATGCCGCCGGATGGAAGAAGACTTTGCTGCCGCTTGGATAAAGACATCGCCCGGATCGGATGAGTTCGGCCCGGTTGGGTGAAGACAAGGTAGGGAGATCTTCAGGGGGGTTTGGGTTAGATTAGGGGTATGTGGGTGGTGGGTTGTAATGTTGGGGGGTGGTATTGTGTTTTTTTTTCAGGCAAAAGAGCAGTTTTATTTGGGGCATGCCCCGCAAAAGGCCCTTTTAAGGGCTGGTAAGGTAAAAGAGCTATGAACTTTTTAAATTTAGAATAGGGTAGGGAATTTTTTTTATTTTGGGGGGGCTTTATTATTTTATTAGGTGGCTTAGAATAGGTGTAATTAGCTTAAAAATCTTGTAATCTTTTTTTTATTTTTTGTAATTTAGTGTTTGTTTTTTTTGTAATTTAGTTTAGTTTATTTAATTGTATTTTAGTTTAGATATTTGTAGTTTATTTAATTTATTGATAGTGTAGGTGTATTTGTAACTTAGGTTAGGATTTATTTTACAGGTAAATTGGTAATTATTTTAACTAGGTAGCTATTAAATAGTTATTAACTATTTAATAGCTATTGTACCTAGTTAAAATAAATACCAAGTAATCCTGTAAAATAAATATAAACCCTAAAATAGCTACAATGCAATTATTAATTACATTGTAGCTATCTTAGGGTTTATTTTATAGGTAAGTATTTAGATTTAAATAGGAATATTTTCATTAATAATATTAATATTAGATGTATTTTAATAAGAGTTTAGTTAGGGATGTTAGAGTTAGATAGGGTTATTATACTTAATATATATATAATATAATAACGATATTAACTATATTAACCCTAATATAATTAGGGTTAATATAGTTAATATAGCTGGCGGCGGTGTAGGGGGATTAGATTAGGGGTTAATGTGTTTAATATAGGTGGCGGCGGTGTAGGGGGATTAGATTAGGGGTTAATACATTTATTATAGGTGGCAGCGGTGTAGGGGGATTTAGATTGTAGGCAAAAGAGCTGATTACTTTGTGACAAAGCCCCACCAAAAGCCATTTTAAGGGCTGGTAAAAGAGCAGTTTTCTATGGGGCATGCCCCGCAAAAAGCCCTTTTAAGGGCTGGCAAAAGAGCAGTTTACTTTGGGGTAATGCCACGCAAAAAGCCCTTTTCAGGGCTATTTGTAGGGTTAGACTTAGGTTTAGTGGTAGGGATAGTTTAGTATTTTAGGGGTTAAATAATTTAATATAGATGGCGGGGTAGGGGGGTTAAATTAGGGGTTAATCATTTTAAAATAGATGGCGGCGGGTAGGGGCTCACTTTAGGGGGTAGGTAAGGTAGATGGCGGCGGTGTTAGGGCTCACTTTAGGGGGTTATAGATTTAATATAGCTGGCGGCGGGGTCCGGGAGCGGCGGTTTAGGGGTTAATAACTTTATTAGGTGGCGGCGGGGTCCGGGAGCGGCGGTTTAGGGGTTAATACATATTTTATTGTTAGGATAGTGAGGGGGGATAGCGGATAGAGGGTTAGACGTGTCGGGCTATGTTAGGGAGGCGTGTTTGACAGTACGGGTGATTTCATACTTTAGTCAGGTTTTGTAGGCGCCGGCAGTTTCTAACGTGCCGTAAGTCACTGGCGACTCCAGAAATTTGTACTTACGCAGATTTCTGGACATCGCTGGTTTGTCAGACTTACGGCACTTTAGCATCTGACGGCGCCGTATATTGGATAGCTCGAGTTGCGAGCTGAAACTGCGGGCGACGCGGGTTCCCTCGCTTGTGCCGCAAACTACGCCGTATATCGGATCGCACCCCAAGTGTGCAATTTCAGGGGATTGTATGTATTGATAATGTATCTTTATTTTAAGGATTATATTATATCTGGATTTGTCTCTTTGAAATGAGCATCTGATATATTTCTTAAAGGGATAGTCTATTCAAAATAAAACTCATGAATCAGAGCATGCAGTATTTATATACTGTGCCATGTTGTGTAGACAGCAACATGCCACTATGATTTTTATAGCTTTTTCCGGACTGAATTGTAGATCCCCCCTGATCTGTCCAGGCAGCGAAAGCGCATTTTTAGAACACCAAACAGTCGTTCTATTATAGCACGTGTTCGGATATGTGCTTCATTATATCTGTATTAAAAGAACAAGAAATATGATTATAATATATAATGTGAAGACAAATCAAATACTAATGAGCTAACTACATTCCTGGTTTGATCTTATAAATCTTTAAACCTTTTTATATATATAAATATATTTATATTTAAGCAGAGAGATTTATAAATGCTTCACTGATAATAGATAATTTGGATTTTGACTGTCCCTTTAAAGGCACTCAGTACAACATTGTTATGTCTGTGATAGTGATATACACACACACACAAGATAATCAAGCAACACATGTATGTGCACAAACACAGATATATAGCTTAATAAAGGGGCATGAGCCCTGAAACATTGCTCAATAAAGGTGCTGTTGCTCCACATAGAGTGCTACCTGTGTGTTCTATTTCATTACATTTACTGGGACTTTGGAAAGGGAGGTCCTCCAGGTTTGCACCTACATTCACCCAAGAGTGATTTAAAGGGACATTCCTATGAAGTGTGTACTGGTCCTACTTTTCTACAGATTATAGTGAGCATTTTGCAAGGCACAATCAATATTTCTGACACACAAGAGCAGAAAATAAATATATTTTACCTTAAATCAGCAGGCCCAACAACCTGGTTCTCTTTCAATGGTGTCCAAATCCATTTTTTAAGAGGATATGCAGAATCAGCGGAAATATGAATGCATAGATATACAGTATATATATATATATATATATATATATATATATACATATATATATATATATATATATATATATATATATATAGATATATAAACACACATCTTTCAATAAAGCAATGTATGACATAAAATAATGTTATGCATATGTCTTACTATGACATAGTTAATATATATCTTTTAAATGATTAACAATTTATTTATTTAATCAATTTCACCCCCTTAGACACATACATAAAGGATTATAAAGCAATGAAACAATAAAATGTCAAAATATTGAACACATGAAGGCATCATAATATATACATAAACACTTACCGAGGAGATGTCCTTCAGGCATTTGATTTGTCTCAAACAATCTCCACACACCAGAATTCCTGAGGATGTAGGCATCATGGCTACTTCCTGGGAACCCTGCCACGACATTTAATATACGCATGTTTGCATCGCATATAATCTGCACATTTAAGGAGTGGAAGTGTTTCTGATTTCTAAATATTATCTCCCTGCGCACAGGGGGTCTTAGGGCAATATGAGTGCAGTCAATGGCCCCGAGGACATTAGGTACGCCAACCTCTAGGTGATGTGGGGAAAAAAATAAAATTTCTGCAATTATCATAAAGTCCATCAAGAACTTGGGAAAGATGCTTAGAAAAAGTGGACTTATGCACCCCAGTTACAATGCCCCCTGTCACCTGAAAGGATCCAGAAGCCAAAAAATGAAGTGCCCCTAGTAGTTTGGTCATTCCAGGGACAGCCCTGCTTGAATAGCCCTGGCTTTCCAGCCTGTCTTGCAACAGGGCATATAACTGATATATTTTCTCCCTGGTGAGCCTGAAACTTTCAAACACCTGCTGCTCATTCAGGGTTTCTATATCCAGCCTCACTCTGGGGATGTCAGGTCTACGCTGTCTAACTTCAGCATTGTCAGCTTCTCTCTCACCTTGCATTTGAAATATCTGTTCTGAGGTTAGGCTAGGTGTGGTGTTTTTGTATAGCTGTGTGTTGCTTGTTAACATATGTGAAACTGGTGATTGCAATGAATAACACAGGGGGGGGGGGAGGGGAGGGCTTATCTTCATCTCATCTAATCCTTAATTTAATGAACAGTTTGAAAGTATATACTTACTCATGACTTTTATTTTTGATATGAACTATAATTTCAACATATATGTAGTTACATATCGGAAATTCAAAGACACTGAATGTAATTATTATCTTTTTCTATTTAAATATATCAGCCTTTATCATAACAGTTAAAAGTAATTATTAAAATTATATGATTTATATAGGTCAAATATATATATAGAATTATCATACATATATACATGTAGGAGAAGATTATTATTAGATAAAATGATATTTCTATATGTATTGAGATTATATATAGCATCCCTGGGCAAAGGTTTCATTTTGAATTGGTAGATATTTTATTTATTTATAAAATATTTTACCAGGAAAGATACATTGAGATTTCTCTCATTTTCAAGTATGTCCTGGGTACACAAAACATTGCATTGATACAATGGGTACAATAAAATAAAAAACAATAATAATACATATGCCAAAAATTTAACATAGAACAGGTAGGAAATATATAATCAACAATGAGAGGTGCATTCTGTTTTGAGATATGTAAAGAGGGATCTCTTAAAAGATATTAGGCATGGGGAAGGTTTGAAAGTGTGCGGGAGGTCACTCCATAATTGTGGTGCTTGCATATATTTTTATATGTACATACATATTGATGTTTCTATGACAGCATGGATGCAAATATTCCTATACATAGGACCAATAAATGTAGCATATATAATGTTATTTGTACATTGAAACAATCATAATTTCTTTTGGATTTGTAATTTCAATGAGAAACAGGCCTCAAAAAAGCTCTTTTTCCTCCTTTACACCTAGTTGAGCTGGGGGTAATATTTCTCAATGTATCGACAGCCTCTGACAGTGTTATAACGGTTAGCGCTTTCATTGGAAACCTGGTATAATTTATCGATTAACGGCTTCTATTACTTTCTATGGGATGCGAAGATCTTTTCGGCAGCCGAAGTCCGGCTGCCGATATTGAGGTATAACGTGCCATTGGAAACAGTCGATAAACGATATTGCTTTCGACAGCATATTTAACCGTTTGCGAGTGCACGCAAACTGAATAAAGACTCAATGGAAGCGAGCCCAATGTTGGCAAGGCTCTGTTTTAAATGTTTTGTTTATTTTCTAATGTTCTTTTTATGCTTTTGGTTGCTATTATTTACTCCACAAAAGCAGATAAGTATTATAGACACACTCGTCTTTCACCATGGGGAAAAAACAACATTAACCTGATAAATTAATTTCTTTCATGATGATGTAAACATCCCAGATCTTTAATCCCTCACACTTTCCCATGATTCCTTAGTCATACATATGTATATGATCAATAGAAAGAAGAAAATAAGAAAAGTTGGGTAAAAAGTAGAAAATGGTACAGCCACCAACTGTTATGAAAAAACAAGGGTGGATCTTGTGGACTCTCACCATCAAAAAATAAATTAATTTATCAGGTAAGCATACATTTTGCTTTCATAAGACGGTGAGAGTCCACGAGCCATCACAAAAGGGACCCTACACCCAAGCAATGAAGTCCACGAGACCACCATGAAAGAGGACAGGGAAAAACAGTTAAAGGGAAAGGTCTAGTGAAAATTAAACTTTCATGATTCAGATAGGGCATGCAATTTTAAACAACTTTCCAATTTACTTTTGTTTTGATCTCTCGGTATTCTTTGTTGAAAGCTAAACCTAGGTAGACTCATATGCATATTTCTAAGCCATTGAAGGCCGACCTCTTATCTCAGTGCATTTTGACAGTTTTTCCCTGCTAGACAGTGCTAGTTCATGTGTGCCATATAAATAACCATTGTGTTCAATCCCGTGGAGTTACTTATGAGTCAGCACTGATTGGCTAAAATGCAAGTCTGTCAAAATAACTAAAATAAGGGATCAGTCTGCAGAGGTTTAGATACAAGGTAATCACAGAGGTTAAAAAAAAAGTATATTAAAGGGATAGGAATGTCAAAATTAAACTTGCCTGTAATTTTAAGATACTTTTAAATTCAATTCTATTTTCAAATATGTTTTGTTCTTTTGGTATCCCTTGTTGAAAAAGAATACACACATCCTACACTAGTGGGAGCTAGCTGCTGATTGGTGCCTGCACACATTTGTCTCTTATGATTGTCTAACTAGGTGTGTTTATCCAGCTGCCAGTAGTGCAATGCTGTTCCTTCAGCAATGGAGAACAAAGAAATGAAGCAAATTTGATAATAGAAGAAAATTGGAAAGCTGTTTGAAATTGCATGTGCTATCTGAATCAAGAAAGAAAATATGTGGGTTTCCTGTCCATTTAAAATTATTGTGTTAGTTATGCAAAACTTGGGAATGGGTAATAAAGGGATTAGCTATCTTTTTAAACAATACAAATTCTGGAGTAGACAGTCCCTTTAAGGCAGGTAGGTAGAGGCCCCTTGAACTAAACGATGGTGATCCAACCACCAAGTCAGAGAAGATCGAACATTGGGATTTAAGGATATTAATTGTGATATCTTTGTATAATCCCTGCACCATTGGTTCAGCATACAAAGCTGGAGAGGTCTCATGTGAAAACGAGCAAAAGGGATCGCGTCCGATGCAGCAGTCATGAGACCTAGAATTTCCATGCACAAAGCTACCGAAGGGAATGATTGAGACTGAAGGTTTCGACAAGCTGAAACCAATTTCAGATGTCTCTTTTCTGTTAGAGACAAAGTCATGGACACTGAATCTATTTGGAAACCCAAAAAGGTTACCTTTGTCTGAGGAATCAAGGAACTCTTTGGTAAATTGATCCTCCAACCATGTCTTTGAAGAAACAACACAAGTTGATTTGTGTGAGATTCTGCAGAATGTAAAGACTGAGCAAGTACCAAGATATCGTCCAAATAAGGAAATACTGCAATACCCTGCTCCATGATTACAGAGAGAAGGGCACCGAGAACCTTTGAAAAGATCCTTGGAGCTGTTGCTAGGCCAAAAGGAAGAGCAACAAACTGGTAATGCTTGTCTAGAAAAGAGAATCTAAGGAACTGATAGTGGTCCGGATGAATTGGAATATGAAGATATGCATCCTGTAAGTCTATTGTGGACATATAATGCCCTTGCTGAACAAAAGGCAGAATAGTCCTTATAGTCACCATTTTGAATGTTGGTATCCTTACATAATGATTCAATATTTTTAGATCCAGAACTGGTCTGAAAGAATTATCTTTCTTTGGTACAATGAACAGATTTGAATAAACCCCCAGGCCCTGTTCCAGAACTGGAACTGGCACAATTACCCCAGCTGACTCCAGGTCTGAAACACATTTCAGAAATGCTTGAGCCTTTACTGGGTTTACTGGAATGCGTGAGAGAAAAAATCTTCTCACAGGCGGTCTTACCTTGAAACCTATTCTGTACCCTTGTGAAACAATGTTCTGAATCCAATGATTTTGAATCAAATTGATCCAAACATCTTTGAAAAATCGTAACCTGCCCCCTACCAGCTGTGCTGGAATGAGGGCCGCACCTTCATGCGGATTTGGGAGCTGGTTTTGACTTTCCAAAAGGCTTGGATTTATTCCAGACTGGAGAAGGTTTCCAAACGGAAACTGTTCCTTTAAGGGAAGGGTCAGGCTTTTGTTCCTTATTCTGATGAAAGGAACGAAAACGATTAGCAGCCCTATATTTACCTTTAGATTTTTTGTCCTGAGGCAAAAAGGCTCCCTTCCCCCCAGTAACAGTTGAAATTATTGAATCTAACTGAGAACCAAATAATTTATTACCTTGGAAAGAAAGAGAAAGCAACGTTGACTTAGAAGTCATATCTGCATTCCAAGCCTTAAGCCATAAAGCTCTTCTGGCTAAAATAGCTAAAGACATATACCTGACATCAATTCTAATGATATCGAAAATGGCATCACAAACAAAGTTATTAGCATGTTGAAGAAGTTTAACAATGCTATAAGCATTATGGTCTGACACTTGTTGCGCTAAAGCCTCCAACCAGAAAGTGGAAGCTGCAGCAACATCAGCCAAAGAAATAGCAGGTCTACGAAGATTACCTGAACATAAATAAGCCTTCCTTAGAAAGGATTCAAGCTTCCTATCTAAAGGATCTTTAAAAGAAGTACTATCTGCCGTAGGAATAGTAGTACGTTTAGCAAGAGTAGAAATAGCCCCATCAACTTTGGGGATTTTTTCCCAAAACTCTAATCTATCAGATGGCAAAGGGTACAATTTCTTAAACCTTGGAGAAGGAGTAAATGAAGTACCCAGACTATTCCATTCCCTAGAAATTACTTCTGAAATAGCATCAGGAATTGGAAAAACTTCTGGAATAACTACATGAGGTTTAAAAACTGAATTTAAACGCTTATTAGTTTTAATATAAAGAGGACTAGACTCTTCCATATCTAAAGCAATCAACACTTCTTTAAGTAAATACGAATAAACTCCATCTTAAACAAATATGAAGATTTATCAGTGTCAATATCTGAGGCAGAATCTTCTGAACCAGATAGATCCTCATCAGAAATAAATAAGTCAGAATGATGTCGGTCATTTAAAAATTCATCTGAAATATGAGAAGTTTTAAAAGACCTCTTACGTTTACTAGGAGGAATAACAGACAGAGCCTTCCGAATAGAATTAGAAACAAATTCTTTTACATTAACAGGAACATCCTGAACATTAGATGTTGAAGGAACAACAACAGGTAATGGATTATTACTAATGGAAATATTATCAGCGTTTGATAGTTTATCATGACAACTAACACAAACTACAGCCGGAGGAACAGTTACCAAAAATTTACAACAAATAAACTTAGCTTTGGTAGAACCGACATCAGGCAGCGTCTTTCCAGAAGTAGATTCTGATCCAGGGTCCGGTAGTGACATCTTGCAATATGTAATAGAAAAAACAACATATAAAGCAAAATTATCAAATTTCTTAAATGGCAGTTTCAGGAATGGGAAAAAATGCAAAACAAAACAAGCCTCTAGAAATCAGAAGCAACTAAAAAGTGAGACTGAAATAATGTGAAAGAAACTGGCGCCAAGTATGACACCACATATTTTGGCCAACTATGACGCCGGAAATGACCAAATTTTTGCGCCAAAAAAGTCTTGCGCCAAAAATGACGCAATAAATAGAAGCATTTTCTGCACCCGCGAACCTAACAGCCCGCAATTTAGAAAAAAAGTCAATTGAAAATTGAATTTTTAAGGTAAGAAAAAATATAATTCATATGCATTTTCCCAAAAAATGAAACTGACAGTCTGAAAGAAGGAATACTGATTATCCTGAATCATGGCAAATATAAGTTTAACACATATATTTAGAACTTTACATATAAAGTGCCCAACCATAGCTTTGAGTGTAATGAATAGAAATAAGACTTACTTACCCTAAGACACTCATCTACATAAAGCAGATAGCCAAACCAGTACTAAAACGAGAATCAGTAGAGGTAATGGTATATAAGAGTATATCATCGATCTGAAAAGGGAGGTAGGAGAAGAAATCTCTACGACCGATAACAGAGAACCTATGAAATCGATCCCCTAGAGGAAGACCATGGTATTCAAATAGGCAATACTCTCTTCACATCCCTCTGACATTCACTGCACTCTGAGAGGAAAACCGGGCTTCAGCCTGCTGCGAAGCGCATATCAACGTAGAAATCTAGCACAAACTTACTTCACCACCTCCATGTGAGGCAAAGTTTGTAAAACTGAATTGTGGGTGTGGTGAGGGGTGTTTGTATAGGCATTTTGAGGTTTGGGAAACTTTGCCCCTCCTGGTAGGAATGTATATCCCATACGTCACTAGCTCATGGACTCTTGCCAATTACATGAAAGAAATTTTAGAGAAAATACCACAATTTTATTTTAAATGTGTAAAACAGCTAAAAAATGCCTACAATTGTATGTAGTGTTATCTGGTGTATGTAAATATGTTCCCAGGCTATGTGAATCTTACGTACATGTTAATAGCCTGTGGGCTATGTGAGTGCAAATACCTACTTACTCTACTGTGCTTACCAAGCTGCAGAAAACCTGTTTCCAATAGAAGAACCCATCCTATGTAAACACAAAAATGTAGGATCTAAAGAAGTGGTACATTGATGTACCAACAGAAGGCCACTGGACAAGTCCCACCTGTGGCAGACAAGTGACAAACTGCTGTGGGATAATTACTCTAATTGTCAGTATACTTCTTTATACCCCTCAGTCCTATTGCGTCACTGAGAGGCATAATGGATCTCACATTTGTCTGAACCCCTTTCAATTGATGTATAGATCAGCACTTTGAGTTTCACCATCGCTCCTTGCTAGAGGCAAAAAAATTAAAAAGAATCATGGGAAAGTGGGAGGGATTAAACACTGTTGTGTGTGGTGTTTTGCATTCCCCAGTAGGACAGGACTTTGATCCAACATGTGATGGCTTGTGGACTCTCACCCTCTTAAGAAAGAAATTAAATATAAAATTTGTATAGTAGCCTGTGGTAACATAGCTTGCTGACCTAGCTGTTATTAAAACCCCTTCCCCACAGATCTCTGAACTAAAGACACTCCCAGTGGCCTTTGACTGGCATTTGATAGGCCACTCCCTATTGAATTGTGGTATAGAAGGGTGGAGCACTCTCTATCTCTCTCCTTTTTCTTGTCTTACTTATCCTGGAAAGATGGCTGATGGTGGACACCTTGGAGAATGTGGCTAAGTATATTCCTATGATTATTTTAGCAGTATTGGACAAATTGGGGTTATTGTAGTAAAGTTGCCCTGTATTCAATATTGGACTGTTTGCTGCAAAATAGATTTGTATATATACCTGTAAATATTTCTCTTATTATTAACATATATTGATTCCTATATAAACTGTTTGGAAATAATGGAGACCCTCTCAGAGAGTTTATTTCACAATTTATTTGTGTTGGTTTTAGTGGTTTCACCATAGATTAGAATTATATTTAGTAGAAAGTAAAGATATTTTAAATTAATTAATAACCACATTTTGGCGGCCATGAAGTTGTAGACAAATCCATATGCAAATTAGTTTTGCAGGAATTAAAAATATGTTGATATAATTTTAGAATATTGCAGGATATATATATATATATTATTTTTTTAAAACGTTTTCTGAAGAAAATGCATGGTTTGGAAAACCTGTATTTCAGGTGGAATTGTCTGTATAAATTTGCATTTCTATAGGCTTTTCATGGGTGATAGTAAATTAGTAGCTCAGTCAAAGAAAATGTCTCATTTTAGAGCAAATAATACAATTGTGTGTTACTGCAAAATGTTTAAATTTAACTGCAGTAAATTTAGATTATAGCAAAGTTTTTGTAAGCAGTACTGTATTTAAATAGAGCAAATAATGGTTGGTTTCAGCAGGCCTGTTGTATAAGATATTCATTTTTATGTTTACTAGATTTGGTAAACTTTGTTTATTTTTACTGCTGGGATTTATAGATTGTCTGTAGCTTGCTAAATCCTAAATAACCCCCTGTGCCTGTACACAGTGTTATCTATATGGCCCACGTGTACTTTGTCTCTTTGTGTTGAAAAGACATTTAAAAAGCATGCAATAAGAGGCAGCCCTCAAAGGCTTAGAAATGAGCATATGAGCCTACCTATGTTTAGTTTAAAACTAAGAATACCAAGAGAAAAAAAACTAGACTGTCCCTTTAACTCTTGTATTTTTCTTGTTTTTGGAAACTGGATACTTTTTATTGTTGAGCCAGTTTTCTATCAGTTGTCCCTGCTAGACATGTTGTGTGTGTTTTTTTTTCTTCAATTGTTTTTATTGGTCACCGCATGGATTTTAAACAATTAATTTGAGAGTAAAATAGTTTAGAATTTTTGTTTTCTGTAAAAATCTAATGAATTTTAGAGACGTGTTGTGTTGGTCCCATCTAAATGTTTTTACAAACAAAAGCTTTACAGTACTAGGTAATAGTTGCCATAGTCAGGTTAAAGTGATTGACTTCTGCTCCTTTATAAATGGAATATAATTTACATTTTATAAAGATAGCAATTTTCTTGCACAATTTTTTTTTTTTACAAAGGATTAATTTATGTGAATGTGTTACACCCAGAACTGTAGCTTGCCCTATACATATGTTAATGTAAATTCCTTCCTTTTGGGGGAAGGTGCACGAGGTAGATGGCAAGGTATATTGTGAGTGTGTGACACACTACTTGGATTTAAAATCACAAACATTTTTTTTTAACATTTTTCACTGTTTAAACTAAAAACATCTGAAGGGTGTTTAATTTAGCCTGCATTTTCAATTTGGTCTATATTTTAGGACTACAAATGTTTTTTTTTTTTCTTTTTAAATGCTTGATTTCTGCTCCTTATATACAAAGTTATCTCCTTTACAGAAAGTCTAAGTTGCTTAACTTCTGTTTAGTCTGGTGTTTCATTGCCCTATAGATATGATAATACCTTGCATTTTGGGCAGGTAAAATAGTCTGGCAAACTATGCTGTGAGAGACACACTATTCGAAGTCTGTTCCCCAGATTTAAAATAAAGAGTATTGAGCAGTGGTTAGGAAAACAAAATTTAACTATATTACCACCTCTGCTGGAATGCTGACCTGTTTATAAACAGATCTAATTACTACCTTTTTTAGGTGGCTTAACTGCTATGTCCTTTGTTGTGTAAAATTAGCATCTCAATGGTATCTTGTACATCCTGTGTTAACATTAAAAAAACAACAACAACAAAAAACTACTATGCTCTGAGAGACACACTATTCAGAGTCTGTTCTATTATATATATATTTATTTTATTTTTATTTTAGTTCTAACGGCTATCTGTTAAAAATGTCTGGGAAAAACTATATTTCACAGGAAATTTGTGATTATTTTGACAATTATATTCATAAATATAATGGTCCATTCCTCATCCCATAAGCTAAAAACAACAAGTGTGAAAGTGTTTTAGATATATTAACACAGGTAAAGTAAAAAGAGCAACCGTATTGCTCAAGACAAAGTTCAGGACTTAATTAAGTGCTGAGAGAGACTGTCACCTTCGCGACATGTAGTGTTAAGTGGAGAGTACTGATATGTATATGTATATAAGGTAACATTCCATAGAAAAGGCAAACCAGGTTGCAATACAGCGTGTTCACCTAACTTTAAACTCTGAGTCCAAGCAAGCAGGTCATGTGACTTTTCTTAGAGCATTGATAGGGCTATGCAAATGATATGCCTTTGAGCGGTTACTTTAAATGCCAGCCGATATTCCAAACAAGCCCAGCACAAACAAAGCGCCCACAAATGGCCCGCTATTAACCTTACAGGAGAGAATGGTATAACAAATAATCAAGTAATCATGTAGTAGTAATAGCCTGTCAGCTCGTGTATCCGTAGCGTTAATCAGGCTTACATCAAACACAGTTCCACACCTCCGTAGTTAAGAGCCGGGTCTTAACAGACAAGTTCCACAAGTCTCATGCAAGCACAAAAAGGCATACTCACAGTATGGTGTTCCGTTGTTATCGAGTTCCTTGTATTCCCAAATTTCAGTCTCAGTAGTTCAACTCTCATACACAGACAACACTACTCAGACTAGCATAAACTACTTGGATGTTACCCTCAGATTTGATGGTGATACTGGGGGGGTATCCTCGTCTCTCTACAGGAAACCAATTTCCGGGAACACGCTGTTGCATGCCAGGAGCAGCCATCCTAGGCATGTTTTTAAAGGCATCGCTAAAGGCCAATTTATGCGGATAAAAAGAAACTGCTCCCGGAGAGAGGATTTCCTGAGAGAGAGCGAGGATCTGAAAGTGAGACTAAGGGAGAGAGGTTATTCCAAAAATTTGGTCAACAAGACCTTCATGGAAGTCTCTGCAATGGATATGAGATGTAACCAAGGGAGGATAAGAGATAGGAGACTGAGGAATGATATTTCCACTAGAATTAAACCCACTCTGGTCACTGCTTTCTCTAACCAATTTGACAAGGTCTGTAAAGTTATTGAAAGGAACTTGCCTATACTTCGAGGCGATACAGTACTGAGACAGATTATGGAGGATGGATGTAATTTCATCTATAAACGTAATTTGACCTTGGGCAACATTCTGTCTCCCAGTATGTTGCCTCAACAGGATAGTGGCAGCTCATGGTTAAAAGTCAAGGGAACATACAAGTGTGGTAAAAAAACATGCAAGTCATGTGACCACATGGTTGTTTCAAGGACCTTTTCTTCAACCAAAACGCTGGAGGTTTTTGACACTAGGGGTTGCATAAAGTGCGGCAGTAGATACGTCATTTACTTGATTGAATGCATCCAGTGCAAAAAACAATATGTAGGCAGAACCACAAGGCCTGTGGGTAAGCGGGTTAGGGAGCATCTCTCCTATATCTCCCAAGAAAGGGCTGTTTCTGCTCTATCCAAACATTTCTTGGAGGTACACATGGGAGATGTTGGAACCTTCAGGTGGCGGGCTATCGAGTCAGTATCCAGACCACCTAGGGGAGGTGATTTATTTCATATCCTCTCCAGGCAAGAGATTTACTGGATACATAGGCTCGGTAGCCTGATACCTGAGGGTTTCAACTCGGAATTCGACATTATAAATTATTGGCACAGATAGCATCTGACTTTAACACATTTTTTCTTTGACATTCTAGAATTGGCTAATATTAATATCTATAGCCTTTTCGCTATCCACCTCTCTATGGGCTTGAAGGCACACCTCTAGGTTTAAGATCAACTTTTTTTATAAATATATTCATTTTCATTATATATTCAGGTTAGTGTATGAAGTATTAAAATGCTTATCTCAATACCTAGCCATCCGACTTTATGGTTCTCTAGTTCTTATTCATATGCTAATAACAATTTTCTTTATTTTTTGCATATTTGTATTCATGAACCAGAGTTTGTATCTGGCTATCTAGAAATGTATTGTTGTGTTTGCTTTTAGTATCTGCTTTGATACTTTTACTTTTACACTGCTTATCATAACTTCCATTTATAGTAACTATTTAGCCGGTTTTCATCAGTTAATATATATTTTTGAAAAAATGAATGCATTTATTTATTAATTTATTTACCTATAGTTGTAATTTTATAGCTTATGCCCATAGTTCACTTATCTATTTATATATATATCTCCATTGCAATTATACATATATATATATTTATACATCCCTTTTCCCAGACAGTCAAGAGTAACAAGTTGTTTTTAATTTGTATTAATTTGTGTTTGTTCGATACCACTCCCATTTGGGGAGTGGCCAACAGGTATATAAGGTGTGCTCTTTGAATACCTGTCACTGTCTATGACTACGGCCATACAGGGCCGAAACCGGTCAGACCTTCCTACTTGTCTCTATTGCTGAGAGTTTTTATCTACATGTTTAATCCTTGAATTACTTCAATAAAGTTTGCCTTTTTACATATGGAATTGGAACTCAAGTGATCTTTTTTCCCCACCTGGACGTACTTTGGATATCTCTTTGTTTTTCATTAACACAGGTAGTAACTCTTAAAAAGATTAATAATAATAAAAGAAAATGTATGATATCGCAGGCAGTGATTTCAACAATAAGGGGACTAACAAACATTATTGGTGACCTGACAGAGCAAAATAAAGACCTTAAATTAAAGTTAGATAACACACAGACTGACAGAGATTGTATTTAGCTTTCTGCTTTAACTAACACCATACAGATCAGTAAATTACAACGTCAATTAAAATTAACAGAACTCAGCAGAAACGAATACTCAAACAAAATTACTGAATTACAAATGAAAATAAAACAAGAAGAAAAAATAATTAGTGATATTTCTGGGAACAATGCAGATAGTGATCACTTACTGCCCCAAAGGAAAGAGCCAAAACAAGTAATAAAACAAGATAAAATACAAGTGGGCCCCACTAAAAACCCAAGTTCTGCTACAACTGCCTCTGTCATAATATCTGAGAATTTTTACACCCTTAAAGTTCCTACAGGTTTTTCAAATCAGACCAGGCCAATGACTGTAGCAGATAAAGACATTTTTCAGAAATGGTGGGGCAAAATCCCCACAAACTGCTTTAATAACTTTTCACATATGTTTCACAAGGGATCTGAAAAAGCCATAACATTAGGTATGAGCATGCAGGAATGGACAGAATTGCTTCAAGATGCCATGGGCCCCTATGCCAAAAGGTTATTAGGATTCACCTCAAGCATATTTGTTTGCAGTACATTTGCATTGTGTAATGTGTACTTTAGTTTTAAGTTCAATTAATAATTTTAAGTGTTTTTCATTATTAAGTTTTAAATGCCAATATTTAGAATGTATAGTTAATTGATGCATTCTCTTTCTAAAAAAAACAATAACAGATACCTCCATTGTGATTAGAGGCCACATGCAATAACATTTCTATGTAAACTGTCTGAAGTCTTATCTTGTAGGAAGAAAACCAATGAAGATAGAAGGCTTCTCACCTTCCCTTCCAGTTTTCCCCCAATAACACATATTATAGATTGTTGTTTTTCAGGTGTCTTAAGGTCTGATCTAACCAAGAATCTATGATGGTGGCGTTGGACAAATTAAATAAGTATAAAATGTATCACAATGGAGATGTAAAATTGGGCATTAGGCCAAAATAATATATATCATAAAGGGGTAAATAATAATAAGGACATTTATGCTTACCTGATAAATTGATTTCTTCTATGATACGACGAGTCCACGGATTTCATCCTTATTTGTGGGATATTATCCTCCTGCTAACAGGAAGTGGCAAAGAGCACCACAGCAGAGCTGTATATATAGCTCCTCCCTTCCCCTCCACCCCCAGTCATTCGACCGAAGGTTTTAGGAAGAGAAAGGAAAGGCTAAAAGGTGCAGAGGTGACTGAAGTTGTAAATAATAAAAAATATAATCTGTCTTAAATTGACAGGGAGGGCCATGGACTTGTCGTATCGTAGAAGAAATCAATTTACCAGGTAAGCATAAATTTCCTTTTCTTCTACAAGATACGACGAGTCCACGGATTTCATCCTTACTTGTGAGATACAATACCAAAGCTACAGGACACGGATGAAACGGGAGGGACAAGACAGAGACCTAAACGGAAGGCACCACTGCTTGAAGAACTTTTCTCCCAAAAACAGCTTCAGAAGAAGCAAAAGTATCAAATTTGTAAAATTTGGAAAAAGTATGAAGGGACGACCAAGTCGCAGCCTTACAAATCTGTTCAACAGATGCATAGTTTTTAAAGGCCCATGTGGAAGCCACAGCCCTAGTAGAATGAGCCGTAATTCTTTCAGGAGGCTGCTGTCCAGCAGTCTCATATGCCAGGCGGATGATACTTCTCAGCCAAAAAGAAAGAGAGGTAGCCGTAGCTTTCTGACCCCTACGCTTTCCAGAATAAACAATGAATAATGAAGATGATTGACGGAAATCCTTAGTTGCCTGTAAGTAGAAATTTAAGGCACGGACCACATCCAGGTTATGTAACAGACGCTCCTTCTTAGAAGAAGGATTAGGACACAAGGAAAGAACAACAATTTCCTGATTAATATTCTTATTTGAAACAACCTTAGGAAGAAAACCAGGTTTGGTACATAAAACCACCTTATCAGAATGAAATATGAGATAAGGCGAATCACACTGTAACGCTGAAAGCTCAGAAACGCTTCGAGCAGAAGAAATAGCAACCAAAAACAGAACTTTCCAAGATAATAATTTAATATCTATGGAATGCATAGGTTCAAATGGAACCCCTTTAAGAACTCGAAGAACTAAATTTAAACTCCAGGGAGGAGTAATTGGTCTAAATACAGGCTTAATTCTAGATAGAGCCTGACAAAAAGACTGAACATCTGGCACATTTGCCAAAGGTTTGTGAAACAAAATTGACAAAGCAGAAATTTGTCCCTTTAAAGAACTTGCTGATAACCCTTTCTCCAATCCTTCTTGGAGAAAAGACAGAATCCTGGGAATCCTAACTTTACTCCATGAGTAACCCTTGGATTCACATCAATAAAGATATTTACGCCATATCGTATGATAGATTTTTCTAGTGACAGGCTTTCTAGCCTGTATCAAAGTATTGATGACCGAATCAGAGAATCCTCGCTTAGATAAAATCAAGCGTTCAATCTCCACGCAGTCAGCTGCAGAGAAATTAGATTTGGATGTTGGAAAGGACCTTGAATGAGAAGGTCCTGTCTCAAAGGAAGTTTCCACGGTGGCAGGGAGGACATGTCCACTAACTCCGCATACAAAGTCCTGCGTGGCCACGCAGGCGCTATTAGGATTACTGAAGGTCTCTCCAGTGGAAAGACATAAGCTAGGATAAACGACCAAGGCATCTATCAGTTTGGCCTGGGGATCCCTCAACCTGGATCTGTAACGTGGAAGCTTGGCATTCTGACGAGATGCCATCAGATCCAATTCCGGTCTGCCCCATCTGTGAATCAATGAAGCAAACACCTCCGGATGGAGCTCCCACTCCCCCGGATGAAAAGTCTGACGACTTAGAAAATCTGCTTCCCAATTTTCTACTCCTGGGATGTAGATTGCTGACAGATAACAAGAGTTGGTCTCCACCCATCGGATTATCTTGGATACTTCTATCATCCCTAAGGAACTCTTTGTTCCCCCTGATGATTGATATATGCCACAGTCGTGATGTTGTCCGACTGGAATCTGATGGATTTGTTCGAAGCCAGCTGAGGCCATGCCTGAAGCGCATTAAAAATTGCTCTCAGTTCCAAAATATTGATTGGAAGTAGAGACTCCACCTGAGTCCAAACACCCTGAGCCTTCAGGGAATTCCAGACTGCGCCCCAGCCCAGAAGGCTGGCGTCCGTTGTCACTATCACCCATGAGGGTCTGCGGAAACAAGTCCCCTGGGACAGATGATCCGGCGACAACCACTAAAGAAGAGAGTCTCTGGTCTCTTGATCTAGGTTTATCTGAGGAGATAAATCCGCATAATCCCCATTCCACTGTCCAAGCATGCACAGCTGCAGTGGTCTGAGATGAAAGCGAGCAAACAGAATGATGTCCATTGCCGCTACCATTAATCCAATTACCTCCATACACTGAGCCACTGATGGCCGAGGAATGAACTGAAGTGCTCGGCAAGTATTTAGAATCTTCATGTCTACCGAGTCTATCAGAGTTCCCAAGAAGGGGACCCTTGTCTGTGGAACTAGTGAACTCTTCTCTATGTTCACCTTCCAACCGTGAGTTCTCAGGAAAGACAACAGTGTGTCCGTGTGAGATTTTGTCAGTTGATAAGTTGACGCCTGGATCAGAATATCGTCCAGATAAGGCGCCACTGCTATGCCTCGCGGTCTGAGAATCGCCAGAAGAGACCCTAGAACCTTTGTGAAAATTCTGGGTGCTGTGGCCAACACGAAGGGAAGAGCCACGAACTGATAATGTTTGTCCAGGAAGGCAAACCTTAGAAACTGATGATGATCCTTATGGATAGGAATATGAAGGTAAGCATCCTTCAAGTCCACGGTAGTCATATATTGACCCTCCTGGATCATTGGTAAGATTGTTCGTATAGTCTCCATCTTGAACGATGGGACTCTGAGAAACTTGTTTAGACACTTGAGATCTAAAATGGGTCTGAAAGTTCCCTCTTTTTTGGGAACCACAAAAAGATTTGAGTAAAACCCCTGTACCTGTTCCGGTTTTGGAACGGGACAAATTACTCCCATGGTAGAGAGGTCTTTTACACAGCATAAGAACGCCTCTCTTTTTATCAGGTCTACAGATAATCGTGAAAGATGAAATTTCCCTCTTGGGAGAAAATACTTGAATTCCAGTTGATACCCGTGGGTCACTATTTCCAGCGCCCAGGGGTCCTGAACATCTCTTGCCCAAGCCTGAGCAAAGAAAGAAAGTCTGCCCCGTACTAGAGCCGGTCCTGGATCGGGGGCCGCCCCTTCATGCTGTCTTTGTAGCAGCAGCGGACTTCTTGGATTGTTTACCTTTATTCCAGGTCTGGTTGGGTCTCCAGACGGACTTAGATTGGGTAAAATTCCCTTCCTGCTTTGTGGAGGAAGAGGAAGCAGAGGGTCCTCCTTTAAAATTCCGAAAGGAACGAAAATTATTTTGTTTACCCCTCATCTTCACAGACTTATCCTGAGGTAGGACATGGCCTTTACCTCCTGTAATGTCAGAAATTATTTTCTTCAATTCAGGCCCGAAAAGGGTCTTACCTTTAAAGGGAATAGCTAAAAGCTTCGTTTTTGATGACACATCAGCAGACCAAGATTTGAGCCACAACCCTCTACGCGCTAGAACAGCAAATCCTGCATTTTTCGCCGCTAATTTAGCAATTTGAAAAGCGGCATCAATAATAAAAGAATTAGCTAGCTTGAGAGCCTTAATTCTATCCAAAATGTCATCTAACTGAGTCTCAACCTTCAGAGACTCTTCCAGAGCCTCAAACCAAAAAGCTGCTGCAGTAGTTACTGGAACAATGCAAGCCGTAGGTTGTAAAAGAAAACCCTGATTAATAAATAATTTCTTTAGAAGACCCTCTAACTTTTTATCCATAGGGTCTTTGAAAGCGCAACTGTCCTCAATGGGTATAGTTGTACGCTTAGCCAGGGTAGATATAGCTCCCTCTACCTTAGGGACCATTGGCCACGAGTCCTGAATGGTGTCTGATATGGGAAACATTTTCTTAAAATTAGGAGGGGGAGAAAATGGTATACCTGGTCTATCCCATTCCTTTTTTATAATTTCCAAAATTCTTTTAGGAACCGGAAAAACATCAGTGTAAGTAGGCACCTCTAGATATTTGTCCATCTTACTGGTGGTATCACAATAGGGTCACAATCATTCAGAGTCGCTAAAACCTCCAGAAGTAACAGGCGGAGGTGTTCCAGCTTAAATTTAAAGGACATAATGTCCGAATCTGTCTGAGGTAACACATTCCCTGAGTCTGAAAGCTCTCCCTCAGACAGCAATTCCCTGACCCCCAACTCAGAACACTGTGAGGGTACATCGGAAATAGCTAATAAAGCATCAGAGGATTCAGTATTCACATTAATACCTGACCTACTGTGTTTACCCTGTAACACTGGTAATTTAGATAATACCTCTGTAAGGGTAGTTGACATAACTGCAGCCATCTCCTGCAGAGTAAAGGAATTAGACGCACTAGAGGTACTTGGCGTCGCTTGTGTGGGCGTTAAAGGTTGTGACACTTGGGGAGAATTGGATAGCATATCCTGATTCTCTTCAGACTGAGAATCATCCTTAGACACACTTTCTTGACCTAAAATATGCTTTTTACAATGTAAGACCCTTTCAGTACAAGAGGTACACAATGTAAGAGGGGGTTCCACAATAGTTTCTAAACACATAAAACAATGAGATTCCTCAATGTCAGACATGTTGAACAGACTAGTAATAACCACAGAAGTCGTTAAACACTTTATTTATTGCTTTAAACAAAATTTGAAAAACGTGTAATGCGCCTTCAAGGAATAAAAAGCGCACAATTTTTCCAAAACTGCTTTAAAAATGTTAATTTGCTCTAAAAATTAACTGAAACTTATTAATGGCTCCAAAAATTATTGCACCCCAAGAGTAAGGGGAGAAATTAACCTCTAAAGTTAACTTAAATCACAAAAATGTCAATTTTCATAAAAATACCTGCCCCCAGGGTACTTCAAAATGACTCACCAACAATCCGGACCAGAGAATCACTGTCCAGGAGCAACCGGAGTTACTGCTTGCTGCTTCTCAGCCAGAAGGAAGTGTGCATTTGAGCGCGCAAAATTAAGCCCCACCCATCATGGCCGATGTTCGAGTAGGCCTCAAACAACCGCATGGAGAAGCGGTTTTAAGCAAACTAAGTGGAACATATAAAACCCCAAACAACAAATCCAGAACAGCCACACCGGTTATTCAGTGCAAACAAAAAAACGATCAACAGTTTCTGCCTCTCCCAGTGTCTTATGCAATGCCCATTATATGATTGTGTCAACAGAAAATAAAACATAGGTCTACAGTAACACCCCTCTGTTTAACAGGTCTACTGCTTACCCCATTCCCTTACAGGGAAATAAATGCCAGCCAGTTCTGATATATCAAGTCTCCTCAGAAATAAAGGGCTGCACATACCTCAATGCTGCTTGTAGGAGAAGAAAAAGTGAGGGAATGTGGTAACATAGCTTGCTGACCTAGCTGTTATTAAAACCCCTTCCCCCCAGATCTCTGAACTAAAGACAATCCCAGTGGCCTTTGACTGGCATTTGATAGGCCACTCCCTATTGAATTGTGGTATAGAAGGGTGAAGCACTCTCTATCTCTCTCCTTTTTCTTATCTTACTTATCCTGGAAAGATGGCTGATGGTGGACACCTTGGAGAATGTGTATATTCCTATGATTATTTTAGCAGTATTGGACAAATTGGGGTTATTGTAGTAAAGTTGCCCTGTATTCAATATTGGACTGTTTGCTGTAAAATAGATTTGTATATATACCTGTAAATAGTTCTCTTATTATTAACATATATTGATTCCTAAATAAACTGTTTGGAAATAATGGAGACCCTGTCAGAGAGTTTATTTCACAATTTATTTGTGTTGGTTTTAGTGGTTTCACCATAGATTAGAATTATAATTAGTAGAAAGAAAAGATATTTTAAATTAATTAATAACCACATAGCCAAGAATGTAAAAGGATTTAATTTGCCATGTAAGAGGTCCATGGCATTATCCAATCTAACTAAGAAGGGAGTGGATATGATTTTCTTGCAAGAGACCCACTTTAAATGGCAGATAGAACCTAAAGATTTAGGCAATCATGACACGCAACATTTCCATAGCTCAGCTTTTGTTAAAAAGCAAGGAGTCAGCATTCTAACTAAAAAAAACAAAACTTATACAAACTGCTAAAGATACTGACGGTAGATTTTTGGGAGCAGTAAGTCTATTGTTTGGCAGACCTGTAAATTTTAATCAACATTTATACACCTAATACAGACCATCTTCCAATTTTTTTTTTTAAATTACTTAGTAGATATTTCCAAATAAGTTATTTTTGTAAGAGGTGACCAACTCTTAATAGCTCAAACCCATCCCCTAAAATCTCAAAGAAAACAGCTTCTTACTTATAAAAAGCATTAAAAATGGATACTCACGTCAAAATTAAACTTTCGCAATTCAAATAAAGCATGCAATTTTAAAAACTTTCCAATTTACTTCCATTAACAAAATGTATGTTTTTATAACTTACACTTTTGGAGTCACCAGCTCCTACTGAGCATGTGCAAGAAATCACAGTATATACATATATGCATTAGTGATTAGCTGATGACTAACACATGATACAGTAGTAGAAAAAAAACATAACAAATTTTTCAGAAAAAAATCTACTATTCACTTGAAGTTCGGACTAAGTGCTATTGCATTGCCTTTTTATCATGGATTTATTAATTATACAAATCTACTGTATTTACTGGTCCAGTTTAAGGGACCATAATCTATATGATATATGGAGATCATTTAACCCAGACAAACAATACTATAGCCTTTTCTTCAATCCCTTTCACAACTTTTATCAGAATTGATTATATCTTAAGAAACCAGACTAGGCTATCACGTGGTTAACTCTGCTATATCCCCAACTCCAATTATTCTGCAGTTGTTGCTACAATAATGTGGTCTAGTACTTCATTAGAACCATTTATATGAAAGCTTGATTACTCGTTGTTATGCATTTCAGAATATGTAGATAAAATAGACAAAACTATATTGGAATATTTTCATTTTAACACAGTCTATTTCGGATCCATTTGTAATTTGGGAAGCCCATAAATGTTCTATTAATGGTAAGTTCATAAAACTCAAAAGCGCAAAAAAAAGAACAATGCATAATTTACCAAGTTAGCACAGCTACATTTCCAACATTAAAAAGGCCCCTGCCAATGATGCAATCTTTAAAGAGCTACATCTAATCTTTAAAGCCCTTAATAAATATTTATCAAATCGAGTATAAAAAGGCAACCTTTGAAACTCAAAAATGTTATGAGGGAAATAGAGCAAATTTTTGCCTTAAAGGACCAGTCAACACCGTAGATTTGCATAATCAACAAATGCAAGATAACAAGACAATGCAATAGCAGTTAGTCTGAACTTCAAATGAGTAGTAGATTTTTTTCTGACAATTTTAAAAGTTATGTCTTTTTCCACTCCCTCTGTACCATGTGACAGCCATCAGCCAATCACAAATGCATACACGTACCATGTGACAGCCATCAGCCATTCACAAATGCATACACACTTATTCTTGCACATGCTCAGTAGGAGCTGGTGACTCAAAAAGTTTAAATATAAAAAGACTGTGCACATTTTGTTAATGGAAGTAAATTGGAAAGTTGTTTAAAAGGGCATGCTCTGTCTGTATAATGAAAGTTTAATTTTGATTGAGTGTCCCTTTAAACACAAAAAACTATTTATATCTTACCTGATAAATTCCTTTATTTTTTGGTGAGAAGAGTAAACGATCCATAACTCTTGGAAATTACCTTTTCTACCACTATGAGGCAAAGATTCCCAAACCTCAGAGCCCTATATAAACCCTCCGATCTCTAAGGTAATCAGACTTATATATAATATAGCCAAGCTGACAGAGGTAAGAATGAAACAGAGAAAAATAAATAGAGGAAATGGGGAAAAAAAGGAAGTGCCAAAACTAATAAAAAAATATTTAAAAAAATCAGGGTGGGGTCTCGTGGACTCTTCACCATGAAATAAAGGAATTTATCAGGTAAGATATAAATTATGTTTTCTTACATATAGGTGATGAGTCCACAACTCCATTAGTAATAGCCAAGCTGTGGCAGAGACCATGAGTAATGGGAAAAAAAGGGAGAGATAAACAGCCTTATATAAAAATATAACACATTTAAAAGAACAGAATAATGATTTTTGATATATGCAATTTAAAAACAGAAAACAACTGCCTGAAGAACTTTCCTACCAAAAACAGCTTCCGATAAAGCAAAAACATCAAAATGATAAAATTTAGTAAAAGTATGCAAGGATGACCAAGTAGCTGTTGTTCCACAGAGGCCTCTTTCTTGAATGCCCTGGAAGTGGCCACAGAGTGAGTAGAATGAGCCGTTATACACTTAAAAGGAGTTTGACCTGCTTCTACATAAGCCATATGAAATAATTGCTTAATCCAAGAGACCAGAGTAACTGAAGATGCCTTCTGCCCCTTGAGCTTACCTGAAAAATGAACAAACAAATCAGGAGTCTGTCTGAAATCTTTAGTAACTTCAAGATAATATTTCAGAGCCCGTACAACATCAAAGCTACAAAGAAGTCTCTCTGGAAGAATTCTTAAGATTAGGACAAAGGGAAGGAACCGCAATTTCCCTACAGATATTGTCAGAAGAAACAACTTTAGGCAGATAATCAGAAGTTCTCAAAACAGCCTTATCCTTATGAAAAATCAAATAAGGAGGACCAGAAGTGAAGACAAATCAGGCACTCTTCTAGAAGATGAAATAGCCAAAAGAAATAAAGCTTTCCAGGAAATACGCTATCTACCTTATGCATAGGTTTAAAAGGAGGAGACTGCAAAAAAACTTTCAGAACAAAATTAAGATTCCAAGGAGAAATAGATATTATTACAGGCTTTATTCTAGATAATGCCTTAACAAAAACTATGCACATCAGGAAGATTTTCCTGTGAAAAAGAACAGAGAGAGCAAAAATCTGACCTTTTAAAGAACTGGAAGAAACTCAAGGATTCTAGGAATCCTAAAAGAATGCAAAGAGTAATTATGAAGAGAACACCAAGAGATAAAGGCTTTCAAACCCTATTATAGATTTTTCTAGTAACCTGTTTCCTAGCCTAAACAAGAGTATTAACAGACTCAGAAAAAACCCTCTGACGAAGAACTATTCAGTATTCATTCAATCTCCAAGCCATCAACCTTAGCGATATTAGATCTAGATGGAAAAATGGGACCTTGAGACAGAGGGGGGTAGTTATCAACGTGTCAACTTTCCTGCCTTCGCCGGCCATATACGCCCGCCTAAGCTCGCCTCACATCGCCGCCGCGGACCTGAAAAATTTTGCCTAAGTTTTCAAATAAAGCTGTCAAAAAGCCGCGGGGCGATGAGCAGCGGACTGTGAGAGTTATCACTCATCCGATCTCGCTGCTCTTCGGCTTTTTCCCAGCTTTATTGATAGCCTGTCACTAAGCACTCACACTAACTACACTGTTCTACCCCTATACCGGCGCCCCCAGAGCCCCCCGCAACTAAATAAAGTTATTAACCCCTAAACCGCCGCTCCTAGACCCTGCCGCAACTCTGATAAATGTATTAACCCCTAAACCGCCGCTCCTAGACCCTGCCGCAACTCTGATAAATGTATTAACCCCTAAACCGCCGCTCCCGGACACCGCTGCCACCTACATTATACCCATTAACCCCTATCCTGCCCACCCTACACCGTCGCCACCTATAATAAATTTATTAACCCCTATCCTGCCCCCCACTACACCGCCGCCACTGTAATAAATTTATTAACCCATAAACCTAAGTCTAACACTAACCCTAACACCCCCCTAACTTAAATATTAATTAAATAAATCTAAATAATTTCTATTATGAACTAAATTAATCCTATTTAAAACTAAATACTTACCTTTAAAATAAACCCTAATATAGCTACACTATAAATAATAATTATATTGTAGCTATCTTAGGATTTATTTTTATTTTACAGGCAAATTTCAATTTATTTTAACTAGGTACAATAGCTATTAAATAGTTATTAACTATTTAATAGCTACCTAGCTAAAATAAAGAGAAATTTACCTGTAAAATAAATCCTTACCTAAGTTACAATTACACCTAACACTACACTATACTTTACTAAATTATTCCTATTTAAAACTAAATACTTACCTTTAAAATAAACCCTAATATAGCTACAATATAAATAATAATTATATTGTAGCTATCTTAGGATTTATTTTTATTTTACAGGTAACTTTGTATTTATTTTAGCTAGTTAGAATAGTTATTAAATAGTTATTAACTATTTAATAACTACCTAGCTAAAATAAATACAAAATTACCTGTAAAATAAATCCTAACCTAAGTTACAATTAAACCTAACACTACACTATCATTAAATAAATTAAATAAATTACCTACAAATAACTACAATTAAATACAATTACATAAACTAACTAAAGTACAAAAAAGAAAAAAAATAGGTTACAAACATTTTAAAAATATTACAACAATTTTAAGCTACTTACACCTAATCTAAGCCCCCTAATAAAATAACAAACCCCCCAAAAATAAAAAAATGCCCTACCCTATTCTAAATTAAAAAAGTTCAAAGCTCTTTTACCTTACCAGCCCTTAAAAGGGCCATTTGTGGGGCATGCCCCAAAGAATTCAGCTCTTTTGCCTGTAAAAGAAAAATACAACCCCCCCAACATTAAAACCCACCACCCACATACCCCTAATCTAACCCAAACCCCCCTTAAAATAACCTAACACTAATCCCCTGAAGATCATCCTACCTTTAGTCGTCTTCACTCAGCCGAGCCACCAATGGAACTGAAGAGGAGACCCGGACCGGCAGAAGTGATCCTACAAGCGGCGCTGAAGAAATCTTCCATCCGATGAAGTGATCCTCCAAGCGGCGCTGAAAAAGTCTTCCATCCGGGTGATGTCATCTTCCAAGAGGCGCTGAAGAAGTCTTCTATCCGGGCGATGTCATCTTCCAAGCCGGGTCTTGAATCCTCATCCCGCCGATGCAGAACATCCTTCTTTACCGACGGACTACCGACGAATGAAGGCTCCTTTAAGGGACGTCATCCAAGATGGCGTCCCTTCGATTTCGATTGGCTGATAGGATTCTATCAGCCAATCGGAATTAAGGTAGGAAAAATCTGATTGGCTGATTGAATCAGCCATTCAGATTCAAGTTCAATCCGATTGGCTGATCCAATCAGCCAATCAGATTGAGCTTGCATTCTATTGGCTGTTTCGATCAGCCAATAGAATGCAAGCTCAATCTGATTGGCTGATTGGATCAGCCAATCGGATTGAACTTGAATCTGATTGGCTGATTCAATCAGCCAATCAGATTTTTTCTACCTTAATTCCGATTGGCTGATAGAATCCTATCAGCCAATCGGAATTGAAGGGACGCCATCTTGGATGACGTCCCTTAAAGGAGCCTTCATTCGTCGGTAGTCCGTTGGTAAAGAAGGATGTTCCGCGTCGGCGGGATGAAGATTCAAGACCCGGCTTGGAAGATGACATCGCCCGGATAGAAGACTTCTTCAGCGCCTCTTGGAAGATGACATCGCCCGGATGGAAGACTTTTTCAGCGCCACTTGGAGGATCACTTCATCGGATGGAAGATTTCTTCAGCGCCGCTTGGAGGATCACTTCTGCCGGTCCAGGTCTCCTCTTCAGTTCCATCGGTGGCTCGGCTGAGTGAAGACGACTAAAGGTAGGATGATCTTCAGGGGATTAGTGTTAGGTTATTTTAAGGGGGGGTTGGGTTAGATTAGGGGTATGTGGGTGGTGGGTTTTAATGTTGGGGGGGGTTGTATTTTTCTTTTACAGGCAAAAGAGCTGAATTCTTTGGGGCATGCCCCACAAATGGCCCTTTTAAGGGCTGGTAAGGTAAAAGAGCTTTGAACTTTTTTAATTTAGAATAGGGTAGGGCATTTTTTTATTTTGGGGGGGTTTGTTATTTTATTAGGGGGCTTAGATTAGGTGTAAGTAGCTTAAAATTGTTGTAATATTTTTAAAATGTTTGTAACCTATTTTTTTATTTTTTGTAACTTAGCTTTTTTTATTTTTTGTACTTTAGTTAGTTTATGTAATTGTATTTAATTGTAGTTATTTGTAGCTAATTTATTTAATTTATTTAATGATAGTGTAGTGTTAGGTTTAATTGTAACTTAGGTTAGGATTTATTTTACAGGTGATTTTGTATTTCTTTTAGCTAGGTAGTTATTAAATAGTTAACTATTCTAACTAGCTAAAATAAATACAAAGTTACCTGTAAAATAAATATAATTCCTAAAATAGCTACAATGGAATTATTAATTACATTGTAGCTATCTTAGGGTTTATTTTACAGGTAAGTATTTAGTTTTAAATAGGAATAATTTATTATAGTGTAGTGTTAGGTGTAATTGTAACTTAGGTTAGTTTTTATTTTACAGGTACATTTCTCTTTATTTTAGCTAGGTAAGCTATTAAATAGTTAATAACTATTTAATAGCTATTGTACCTAGTTAAAATAGATTGAAAGATGCCTGTAAAATAAAAATAAATCCTAAGATAGCTACAATATAATTATGTTTTATATTGTATCTATCTTAGGGTTTATTTTACAGGTAAGTATTTAGTTTTAAATAGGATTAATTTAGTTCATAATAGAAATATTATTTAGATTTATTTAATTAATATTTAAGTTAGGGGGGTGTTAGGGTTAGTGTTAGACTTAGGTTTAGGGGTTAATAATTTTATTACAGTGGCGGCGATGTAGTGGGGGGCAGGATAGGGGTTAACAAATGTATTATAGGTGGTGACGGTGTAGGGGGGGCAGATTAGGGGTTAATAAATTTAATATAGGTTGCGGTGGGCTCCGGGAGCGGCGGTTTAGGGGTTAATATGTATAGCGTAGCTTGCGGTGGGCTCCGGGAGCGGCGGTTTAGGGGTTAATACATTTATTATAGTTGCGGCGGGGTCAGGGAGCGGCGGTTTAGGGGTTAATATGTATAGAGTAGCTTGCGGTGGGCTCCGGGAGCGGCGGTTTAGGGGGTAATAACTTTATTTAGTTGCGGCGGTGTAGGGGGGGGACAGATTAGTGGTGTTTAGACTCGGGGTACATGTTAGGGTGTTAGGTGTAGACAGTTCCCATAGGAATCAATGGGATGTCTGGCAGCAGCGAACTTGTACTTTCACTATGGTCAGACTCCCATTGATTCCTATGGGATCCGCCGCCTCCAGGGTGGCGGTTTGAAAACCAGGTACGCTGGGCCGGAAAAGTGCCGAGCGTACCTGCTAGTTTTTTGATAACTAGCAAAAGTAGTCAGATTGTGCCGAACTTGTGTGCGGAACATCTGGAGTGACGTAAGAATCGATCTGTGTCGGACTGAGTCCGGCAGATCGAAGTTTACGTCACAAAATTCTACTTTTGCCGGTCTCTAGCCTTTGATAACTAAGGCGAATCAGCCTCGCCACAAATACGCTGCGGAATTCCAGTGTATTTGAGGTTGACGGCTTGATAACTAGGCCCCACTATATCTTTTCTTAAAGGAAGAGGCCAGGGCTGACAACTAAACATCTGAACCAGATCTGCAAACAAAACTCTCAGAGACCATTTCCAGACAATTAGAATCACTGGTGCATACTCTTGCCTGATCTTGGCTATAACCAGAGGAGGAAACACATAAGCTAGCTGAAATGGCCAAAGTATTCTCAGAGCATCCGTCTCCAGAGCCCTTGGATCCCTGGACCTGGAGAAATACTGAGGAAGTTTGCTGTTCGACCTGGAAGCCATGAGATATATCTCTGGTAGGCTCCAAAGATTCAAAATCTGAATTAATACATCTGGATAAAGAGACCATTCCCCTGGACAGATAGTCGGGCGAATGAGAAAATCTGCTTCCCAAAAGTCCACTACTGGAACATGAACAGCAGATATGACAAAGATGGATCTCTGCCCAATCCAGAATTCTCTGGACTTTTCATGGCCAAGGAACTCCTGGTTCCCCCCTAGTGATTGACATAAGCCACAGCTGGAACATTATCTGACTGAAACTGAAAGGAGGATTCCATCCTTAAAGGGACACTAAACACATTTTTTTTCTTTCATGATTCAGATATAGCATGCACTTTTAAGGGACTTTCTAATTTACTCCTATTCTCAATTTTTCTTCAATCTCTTGCTATCTTTTTTAAAAAGCAAGAATGTAAAGGTTACCAGCCGGGCCATTTTTGGTTGAGAACCTGGGTTATGCGTGCTTATTGGTGGCTTGAATGTATCCATCAATAAGAAAGCGCTATCCAGGGTGCTGAACTTAAAATGGGCCGGCTGGTAAGCTTTACATTCCTGCTTTTCAAAAAAACAGATAGCAAGAGAACAAAGAAAAATTGATAATCGGAGTAAATTAGGAAGTTGCTTAAAATTACATGCTCGATCTGAATCATGAAAGGAAAAAAAATGGATTTAGGATCCCTTTAACTGGGGGGAAAAGAGAAGATTCCTGTGAATTCCTCAGTTCCAAAATATTTATGGGCAAACTAGTATCCCAGGGTGCCCAAACTCTTTGAGCAAGATGCGAACACCCTACAGCACCCCAGCTGGACAAACTTGCATCTTTCAAAATTACAGTCAATGGAAACCTTGCTCCCTGAGAAATGTGCTGGGGAACTAACCCCCACGAGAGATATTGCCTTACAAGAGAACTCAGGAAGATACATTTGTGATAACTGGGAGTGATCCTGTTCCACTGACTTAGCATGCAAAGCTGAAGAAGTCTCATATAAAGCCGAGCAAAAGGCACCGCATCTAATGCTGCCACCACCAGACGTATTACTTCCATGCTGGAAGCTACTAAGAGAAAGGCTGAGCTTAAAGATTTAGACAAGCCGACATTAACTTTAAAATCCATGTCTCAGAGAAAAGTCACATTTGTCTGAGGAATCTAAGAACGTTTAGGCAAATTTATATTTCAACCATCAAGCTGAAGAAATGACAACAACTGGTTGACATGAAATTCTGCTAAAGGAACAAATGGATCTTGAACCAAGATATCGTCCAAATAAGGGAAAACAGAAATTCCATGAGACTTTATTACTGAAAACAAGGCACCCAGAACTTTTGTAAAAATTCTTGGTGCAGTGACCAGACCAAATGGAAGAGCCACAAACTGATGTTTGTCCAGCAAGGCAAACCTCAGGAACCTGTGATGATCTGAATGAATACCAACATGCCGATAGGCATCCTTTAAAGGATTGCAAAACAGTCGTTTTTTTTTGCATCAACTGACCATCAAAATCATATCCTACACATTTCTATATCATCACATACCTATTTATACTGTCAAACGAAGTTTCTGAAGATTATAAAAAAAAATTTTATTTTCGGTGATGACGTCATATTATGCAACCCGCAAATATGGGCCGTGCACTATACAAAAATCTTGCCAGTAGTATTCTGAAATCGCGCATCTCTTTAACCGGCCATGTCATCACAATACGCATGTGCATTTATATCCGTTGTCCCGCGTATGCGCATATCCGTTCACTGACTATGTTGAAATCAATATAGATTTAATGCTTGTTATTGTTAGGGAGATTCTCGCAGTGCAGCGCTCCGTTATTACCTGCTATATGTTGTGATCAGCTATGGTCGGCTGTAATTTCAGTAGCTCCTGAGGTAACCTAAACAATCCACTGATTATTTTGCTACTACAACAACATCCTACAAGATACTTCTAAATCCTAATTCTGGAGAGGATTTGGAGTCTGACAATACTAATATTGCTGCAGTTCTGACACCAGAAGACACAAACCGGCCGAGATAGAGGCTAACTGCTTAGTCCGTCTTACCAACACCCCCCCCCCCCCCCGGTTTGACATCTAGCCGGGTAAAAGCTGTATTGCATTGGATCCATGATGGAGGTGTTTTATGAAAGCGTAGCCACTTTTCTAGAGGAACTAGCAAGTAAAACTGAAAGAAGGTTCAATGAACTCTGGACCATTATAACAGATACGCATATACAAAATGGCGCTGATCAACTAATGAGCAATGAAACTGAACCCATGGAGCCGATAGAGGACCCGCTCATCATGCCCTCTCACACTGCTGGAGGAGATATCCAGAAGGACTTTAGTACACCCCGTAGCTAACGATGTGGATAACAAAACGACACCACCTAATGTCGACAGCTTGCCATACCGTACTGAAGATATGCAGACGACGGAGAGATCTATTCCAATTCCAATCTGGCAGTTCTCACAGCTTTCTATGCCTCCTAGCCTGTGCTCTTGGAACGGCCTGAAGCTTGACTTACCCCTGGGTACGTCCCGCAGAGGTGCATCCGACTCCTGTGACGGGGTACCGGGGAGTACCTACCTCTCACATAGGAGTTATATGGAGTGGAAGATGGGAAATTGGATGGCTGAACCTTTCCTTCCCTGTGTACTGAACAACTTATCCGATATGTTGAGATGAGGATTCTGTTTCATTACATGGGACAATTCGGATTCCTACCGTTGCATGCAGACCGTAGGCTAGAGAAGATCTCTACACAATCCAGAGGAATTCTGCCTTTATACTAGCAGATCAGAGTTTCAGCACACATTTATGTAAATATTATGTGTTTCCCTGAGTTCTCTGTAAGCCCATATTTAAAGTGCAACTAGAAGTTCTATGGTTTGCAGTTTATAGGACTCTGTTATGGTCTAAACTCCAGTAACTATCCTCAGAACCTGTTTTACTTCTGTTTCAGCAATGTTTGCTTTACTTGTGTTTTAACTCCTGGACCGAACAATCCTGTGTACTCTGCCCATGGACACATTCCACCTGTAGAATTTGCTAATAATGATGTAGATATCTTTGCAACCGTTTTTATTATGTTTGAAAATAGTTAATATGTTGTCATATCTACAAATCCCGATAGCCTGGTTGTAGATCAGGCATCGGCAAGAGAAGATCTCTACAAGTTCCAGAGGAATTCTTCCAGTATACAAACGGATCGGAGTTTCAGCACATGTATATGAACATATTTAGTGTTTCCCTGTGTTCTTTACAAGCCAATGTTTACAGCACAACTAGAAGTTCTATGGTTTACAGCTGATAGGACCCTGACATGTACTAAACTTAAGTAACTACCCTCAGAACCTGTTTTACTTTCTGTTTTAGCAATGTTTACTTTGCTTTTACTTTAATTCCTGGGTAAGTCTATTTAACCTATCTCAGATCATATTAGAACACAGCTACCATACACCTCTAGTGGGACTGTGGGTATATAAAGTTATTTGCACATTATATATGAATACGAGTGGTTCTAACAATATTAATAGTCTCATTTTTAGATATCCAGATTTCATTATTTGGTATTCTATGCAAATAAATATTTACACGCTCGCTAGTTCCCATTAAACTATTTCAGTTTGAGATACTCATAATTAGCCATACCATATGGATGTAATCTATATATACCGTAATTTCAACAATGACTCCCAGTACCCTCTGAGCATGTATTGCACAATCGGGTAGATTAAGAAGTCGGTTGATGCTGCAGGTTTCTATTGCATAAAATCTATATCTTGTTACTTTGAATTCCATCTTTAACATAAACAGCAACCTATCTCATATGTACCAATTTATAGACTTAGTCCACTACTCCATAAATACCATTATAAAAGCGAGCCCCAGATTCTATATCTGAGCGTATCTTTAACCTAGTTCACCCCTCTGGAGACCTCCAATTCTGCAGTTGACTTCTAGCTAAAAGACCACACAAACCCATAGCCCCCTTTTCTTTCAGACAATGTACATATATAAAGTTCCTCCTCTATCAACATCCATTAAATCCCTCCATCAACACTTAATTAAATCAGGCTCTATCTAAACCTTAAATGAGCGGCTCTTGTCCACTGTTTTTCTATGTACCACATTTACTTACCTCCAGTATATTATACATATACTTCCAGGCCTAAGAGTGGCCTTTATACTCACAGGAGGCTCTATGTATTAGAAAAAATGAGATTCCATGTAAGTTTGTTCACCACAACTACTTTTCTGATTATTTCATTGTATTCTCCAGATCCAAAATGCTCAGTCTGTTCCAATAAGTAAACTATTTATTTTACAGACCAAACCATTCTGGGCACTTTGCTCATGGTGTAAGACAGATTACTTTGTGGATCTCAACTGCAAACTATTTACTAAATTATGTAGATGTATCACTTAGCAAAATGAACTATTTCACTGAATAGATCGTATATGCTTTTGTGAAGAGTTTGCTTTAAATAAGTTAGGCATAGCTGCAGTATAAGTTAACTTTGCAACTTCTCATGTACTAGATGATCACAGTCCATATAGAATAGCAGAGTGCAGATGTTGTATATTAGTAGCTGCAATGAATCTGCGTGGAGTCTCACTGTTACAGCTTAAATTAACTCTGCTGATGTTGGAGTTGTTGGAAACAGTTGATACAGTGATCAGCAGGAGACTGACAGCTTCTAAGCTACGCTACTGGTGACGTAGTGAAAGTAAGTTCTGTTTAGAGCCAATAGGTTTCCTCTATGGAAGGAGGCGTGTCTGATCTCCGTAACGGCAGCAGTTTTACTGATCTTCCGATGTTCTGATAAAACTACTTGTAGTTGTTTGACGTTGATTTTATATATAAGACAGCAGGTGATGCTGTTTAAAGCAAACAGATTGTAGTCACAAAAACTCCGGAATCTCCTTCAGCGGATAGCTGCACATCAGAGCGGAATCTCTGATAATTCCAATGAGTAGGTAATGAGTGATTATATCTTTTGTAATCCAGAAGGTTAAAGGCAGCAATTCTCTTAAGAGAGATCACTTGCTAGGCTGAGTTCAGCTTGTGAGCAAAATAACTAAGCACCTGTTTAAGGTGTGGAAGATACTTAAATAGGGAAAGTGGGCAGTAACCAGACTTGTCATGTGACGGAAAGGAAGAAAGGAAAAGCTGGAATGGAATCCTTACAGAAACCCCGGCTCAAACAAGCCGATCCTCGGCTTGAAGTCTAGGTCTATGAGGCTATCGCCAATGGAATTGAGAGATAAGACGAGGAGCGTTTATGTGTGTATGCGGTTCCCAAGTATCGTCTTCAGGTAAATAGCCCTTCCAGTGACATAGGTACTGCAATTCGCTGTTAAGGAGTCTGGAATCCAATAGATCCTGAACTTCAAAAGAGTCCGTATCCAGAAGGACCGGTGTAGGTAGTAGTACGAGTTACTTTGGATCGTGATTACCGGCTGGTTTCAGTAGTGAGATGTGGAAGGACGGATGGATTCTGAGTGAGGAAGGGAGTTTGAGTGTTACAGCATTAGGATTGATGATGCGAATGATGCGTAATGGCCCTATGATCAACCCAGCTAATTTTTTGCTAGGTATTTGTAGTTTGAGATTTTTAGTTGAGAGCCAAACCATATCTCCGATCGCATATTGGGGGGATGGTCTTCTTCTTAAGTCGTAGTACTTCTTTTGAATACTTTGGGCATGTTGGATGTTCTTACGTAACAACTGGAAATTATCTGTTAGTTTTTGTGTTAAATCATCTACACTGGGTGAGTTGAAGGATTCTGAATTTATGAGTGAGAACCTCGGGTGATATGCATAATTAGCATAGAACGGAGTCATATTGGTAGATGAATTGAGTGTATTGTTATAGGCGAATTCTGCCATGGAAAGAAAATTGACCCAGTCATTTTGGTGGTAAGCACAGTAGCACCTTAGATATTGCTCTAACCACTGATTCAACCGTTCGGACTGGCCATTAGTTTGAGGGTGGAACGAGGAACTAAGTTGGTGGTCTATTTGTAGTACATCACTGAGGTGTTTCCAAAAAACAGGAAGTGAATTGGCTGTCTCTGTCAATGGTTAATATGGAGGGGAGTCCATGAAATCGGACGACAGAATCAAGGAAGAGTTGAGCAGTTTCAGCTGAAGTAGGGAGTTTATGATAGGGGATGAAATGGGCCATTTTAGTAAGAATATCGATGACTACTAAGATGGTGTTTTTTCCAAAACTTACTGGTAAATCCACAATGAAGTCCATTCCCAAGTGAGTCTAAGGTCTTGCCAGGATATGTAAGGGCATAAGGAATCCATAAGGTGTTTTTTTCTCAACTTTCGATGTGATGCAGATCGTACAATTTTGGACATAATCTGTAATACTTGATTCCATTTTAGGCCACCAATAATCTCTATTGAGGAGATCTTTGGTTCTTCTGATGCCTGGATGACCTGAAAGGGGAGAATCATGATGTTGTTTTATCACTACCGATCTGAGCTGTTCTGGAATGTATAGCTTTGAACCAAAGTAGTAAAGGTTATTGAGGTGTTGTAAAGGAATCTCCTTTTATGTGACTAAAGCAGAATGTAGTTGTGAGGTGAACTCCGGTAACAGTCCTAGGAACTTTTCTGAAGGAATTATTGAGGTAGGAGATTGAGAGATCGAAGGTCTTTCTTCTCTGCGGGATAGTGCATCGGTCTTTCCATTTTTTGAGCCAGGTCTGTAGATTATTTGCTAGTTAAATCTACTAAAATACAGACTCCATCTTACTTGTCTTCCCAATAAGGTCTTGTTTCTTTGGAGGAATTCAAGGTTATGATGATCTGTGTAGATGATTGGCATCTCCGTACCTTCTAATAAATGTCTCCAATGTTCAAAAAATCTTTTGATAGCCAAAAGCTCCTTTTCTCCTATCGGTAATTAATTTATGGTGGAGACATCACCTTAGAATAGAAAGCTACCGGATGGAGAGGTTCATTTAAATTTTCTCTTTGGGAAAGGACTGCTCCCAGGGCGTACTCAGATGAATCAACTTCTAGGATATATTGCAGTGAAGGATCAGGGAATCTGAGAATCGGAGCCGTAGAGAATGAAATCTTTAGGAAGTCGAATGCTTTAGCTGCTTGGGGATTCCATAGAAATGGTATGCTAGTATTTGTAAGCTGGGTAAGAAGTTTTGCTATTTTGGAGAAGCCTTTAATGAATTTCCTATAATAATTACTGAAGCCTATGAAACGTTGTAGCTCCTTCCTGTTAGTGGGTTGAGGCCAGTTCCTCAAGGTTAGTGTTCCATTGGGAATCAGTGCCGTATTGTTTGAACTCCATTATGTATAGTTCAACTGGACGATTTCCTTGTTTTAAATTCCTCATCTTACTCTCTGCAGTGAGTTGCAGGTTATTATCTGAATACAGTCCATCCATTACAGTGAGGAAATTATTCAGGAAGGATAGGATAGGATTGTCTGTTTCATAGAAAGAATCAGCTCAGACCCTGGGTTCTCCCCTGAGAAAAGAAATCAAAGTTAAAACCTTGATCCTATCATTCGGGTAGGTTTTAAGTTTTAAGTTGAAGGTTAGGAGGCAGGCGTTTTTAAATTGACGATACACACTCCTGTCTCCATTGAATAAATCTGGAGGGGATATTTGTGGTTCTGGTGTTTGATCCCTTGCAGATGTTTTATTAGTGACAGAGTCTCTAATGACCTTCCTGAGGGTCTCATTCTCCACTTGCAAATCCCTCAATCCCTGACTTAATTGGTCCACGTGTTGGGAGAGGTTATATACAATTTGGTGCAAGTCTGCTGGATCCATCCTATGGCTTAGTTATTATGTAAGGCAGATTACTTTGTGGATCTCAACTGCAAACTATTTACTACATTATGTAGATGTATAACTTAGCAAAATGAACTATTTCACTGAATAGATACAGTTGATACAGTGATCAGCAGGAAACTGACAGCTTCTAAGCTATGCTACTGGTGACGTAGTGAAAGTAAATTCTGTTTAGAGTCAATAGGATTCCTCTATGGAAGGAGGCGTGTCTGATCTCCGTAACGGCAGCGATTTTACAGATCTTCCGATGTTCTGATAAAACTACTTGTAGTTGTTTGACATGGATTTTATATATAAGACAGCAGGTGAGGCTGTTTAAAGCAAATGGATGGTAGTCACAAAAACTCTGGAATCTCCTTCAGCGGATAGCTGCACATCGGAGCGGAATCTCTGATAATTCCAATGAGTAGGTAACGAGAGATTATATCTTTTGTAATCCAGAAGGTTTAAGGCAGCAATTCTCTTAAGAGAGATCACTTGCTAGGCTGAGTTCAGCTTGTGAGCAAAATAACTAAGCAACTGTTTAAGGTGTGGAAGATACTTAAATAGGGAAAGTAAGCAGTAACAAGAATTGTCATGTGACAGAAAGGAAAAGCTGGAATGGAATCCTTACACATGGACACATTCAATCTGTTGAAATTGACAATAATGATCTAGATATCTCTGTAACTTTGTTTATGTTGTGTTTGAACACAGTTAATATATTGTAATATCTACAAATCTCAATAAAAAATTACAATTTAAAAAAATAAAAATAAAAAAAATAACCAGAATGGAGATACGATTTTCTTAAAGATGAATCAAGCTTCTTGTCTAATGTGTCTTTGAAAGAAAAACTATTTTCCATGGGAAGTTTGTTTAGCTAAAGCAGAACTAGCATCATTGATATTAGGGACAAAATGCTCATATACTTAGCAGACTGAAAAGGATAACTTTTCTTAAATCTGGGATAACTAAAGATACTTAAAGTGTGCAGCCAATCCTTAGCCTAAATTTTAGATGCAGCTATAGGAACAGGAGAAAAAAAAATCTAATCATTCATCCTCATATTTGAAATAAGTATCTAGCTGGCCCTTAGGAGTGTCCCCGGTAGAGGTATCATCTGAAACCTCCAAACCAAGTAATACTTCTTTAAGCAAAGAGCAGATTAATTCAGTCTTGAACAAAAACACAGAGTGAGATAAATCAGTATTACAAGCCTGACAATCTCCCTGATCATCAGGCAACACTTCCCCCTCAGACATAACTGACACATGAGATTCAGAAATACCAGCACTAGTAGAAGGCAAATCAGACACTGGCCTTTTCTTTTTAGATGGCGGGGGAAGGCAGCCATCAGATCTGGAATGGTGGACTTGATGTACTCCCTCAAATAAGGAGGGGGTCCAATTGTTTCTGTAAAGAACATGCAGAATGAGACAATCCCTTTAGAAGCCAAAGGATGGTCACTATGCATACATTTTGATGACAAGCTTTACATAATTGAGCAGGAGGGAGAACCTCAACCTGTTTACTTAAAACACATTTCTAAATTATTTAAAAATGCTTATCTAAAATGGCTTCCAAATCTGGATTAGGCCCAGCTTGCAAGGAATCAGCATGATCCATGATGAATAGAGAGCTCAGAAGAGCGGGGAACCAACACCAACAAAACAGCAGCTCAACTTCAAATAAAGGCAGCGACCGCTGCATCAGAACACCTATAAATGAAAAAAAAAGGCGCCAAAAAATTACGTGGACACGCACCCGCGCGCAATTGAACATCAACCACCAAAAAAAATAGTAATGTAAACAAATCCCCCTTGAACTAAAAATTATCTATATTCCGCTGAGCTCTCTCAGCCCGTTTGCTTAGCAGCCTGAATATATGTGCTAAATAAGTTAGCAAAAAGCTGGCCAAGAGCATTCCTAATGGATTTCACCAGGAAACACAGTTGCCCCCAATCATAACTTACTTCAAAAAGCTTTTAACCTAGTACTGAGAAAGTTATCAGTAAAAGGTTTCAATCATGTCCTGGAGTAAAAGCTTAAAAGTACGTTTACTGCACTCAATGTGAAAAACGAATATATATTTATCCCTTTTAAATAAAAAGAATAATGATAAACTTAATGCTGAATACTCCAATATGTCCCGCATTACAAACCAGTACTAAAGAGGGGAATAGTACAGAAAAAGGCTGCACAACAGGTCAAAATAAAGAAAACAGGTTTATTATAAAAATAAAACCTAGACAGACATGGACAGGTAGGTAGTCTGTTGCGTTTCGCACCCTCTAGTGGTGCTTAATCATAGACTCAATTATGGTACAAAACATTCATCTTTAAATAGGGCTGTAGTTGACCTCACATTTGCCAGTAGTTCATACATCAACGAAAATACAAGCGATATTTAAAAACAAAAAAGGAATGCACATAAATTACAGTGTCTTATTTCTAGTTTCACAGGATTTGAGACGTTATTCTGAATTTAAAGGGACAGTCAACAGCAGAATTTTTGTTCTTTTAAAGATAGATAATCCCTTAATTACCAATTCCCCAGTTTTGCATAACCAACACAGTTATAATTATACATGTTTTACCTCTGTAATTACCTTGTATCTAAACCTCAGCAGACTGCCCCCTTATTTCAGTTCTTTTGACAGACTTGCATTTTAGCCAATCAGAGTTGTCTCCATGGTAAATTCACGTGCATGAGCTCAATGTTATCTATATAAAACACGTGAACTAATGCCGTCTAGTGGTGAAAAACTATCAAAATGCATTTAGATTAGAGGCGGCCTTCAAGGTCTAAGAAATTAGCATATGAACCTCCTAGGCTTAGCTTTCAACTAAGAATACAAAGAGAACAAAGCAAAATTGGTGATAAAAGTAAATTGGAAAGTTGTTTAAAATTACATGCCCTATTTGAAACATGAAAGGTTTTTTTTGGACTTGACTGTCCCTTTAATACTTATCACAATATAGCCTTAATCATAATATAATACACCTTATTACCATTTAGTTAAAATCAAAAGTTAGACTAAGATAAGTAATAATTATTTAAATTAAACTGGGATGAATATCGGTATTCAGGTACCCATTATCACAATAATAATGTCCATATCTGTCTAGGTTTTATTTTTATAATAAACCTGGTTTCTTTATTTTGACCTGTTGTGCAGCCTTTTTCTGTACTATTTGCTCTTAGTGGTTGGTCCCTGCTTCCTTGGGCTTTGCACCTTGCCTGATGCTTAGGGCCTAGTTATTGGCACCATACTGATGTCAGCTTCATGGGACACCCCTCTTCCCAGCAGAATGCCAGCTGTAGCGGTTGCACTTTGACCTCTTACTGAAGAGGGGGAAACTCCAGAGTCCTAAACAAGGAAACCCTAAAATAAAATAAACAATCTTGCACATCTTTATTCTTCACCTACCTCCAGGAGGCAAAGACAAGACTGATTACCATAGAGGTGGGAGGTTTTATATAGAGTTCTGAGGTTTGGGAATCTTTGCCTCCTCCTAGTGGCAGGAAAGGTAATTCCCATGAGAAATGGACCATGGACTCATCTAACCTATTGTCATGATCGCATCCGATCATTGCCGTGTCACTGCGGCTCCCGGATAGCTCTCGTTATGCTCGCGTCACGTTGCCTAGCAACGTGACACGACCTTCCTGCTTCCGGCCTCCTACGTCACTTGCTTTTAAAAGCCTTGGCGGGACGCCGCTCCGGTGCCCGTTTGTTGTGTTGCTTCACCGCTCCGGCTTCCTGACTTGTGAATACTTCTGATTTAAGGGATTTTGACCATTGCCTTGCCTGACCATTCTGCTGCCTCATCCTTATATCTGATTAAAGGGACTTTGACCATTGCCTTGCCTGACCATTCTGCTGCCTCATTCTTACATCTGATTAAAGGGATTTTGACCATTGCCTTGCCTTACCATTCTGCTGCCTCATCCTTATATCTGATTAAAGGGACTTTGACCATTGCTTTGCCTGACTCTGCTGCCTCATCCTTACATCTGATTAAAGAGATTTTGACCATTGCCTTGCCTGACCATTCTGCTGCCTCATCCTTATATCTGATTAAAGGGACTTTGATCATTGCTTTGCCTGACCACTCTGCTGCCTCATCCTTACATCTGATTAAAGGGACTTTGACCATTGCTTTGCCTGACCACTCTGCTTCCTCATCCTGTTTTTTGTTCCTGAACATCTCCGATCTAAATTGTTATCATGGGCTCATGACAGTCTCCTCTCCGGACACCCGGGTATCAGCAACACTATATGGAATCTTAAGCAAAATGACTGGTGGCCCTCTTTGACCCGGGATGCCAGGGAATATGTGGCTGCCTGTACCGTATGTGCATCCAACAAGGTACCTCGTCAACTGCCTTCTGGTTTACTTCAACCTCTCCCTGTTCCTCATTTGCAGTGGACTCATTTGTCCATGGATTTCGTTACTGGTCTTCTTCCATCTGCTGGAAACAATTCCATTTGGGTTATAGTCAACAGATTCACCAAGTCAGCCCATTTTGTGCCGTTGCCTGGCTTACCCTCTGCTAAAACTCTTTCCGAATTGTTTATTCAACATATAGTGAGACTTCATGGTTTCCCTCTAGATATAGTCTCGGACAGGGGAGTTCAGTTTGTTTCTCGGTTTTGGAAGTCTCTTTGTAAACAACTTGGTACTACCATCTCCTTGTCCACATCTCATCATCCCCAGTCCAACGGCCAAACGGAGAGGTTCAATCAGTGCTTGGAAATATACCTTAGGCATTATGTGGATCATCTCCACTCTAACTGGACCCATTTCTTGCCTCTAGCTGAATTGGCTCACAATGCCCGATACAATTTTTCTCTTAGAACTTCTCCCTTCAAAGGAGCTTATGGATTTCAACCCAGAACTTTTCCGCTTCATGCCTCTCCTTCTGAAATTCCTGCTGCTGATCTCTCTGTCCGCAGACTTTGTCGCCATTGGCGAAAGATCCGCCTTCTCTCACCAAGGCTTCCAACCAATATAAATATTATGCTGATCGCAAACGCAAGAAAGCCCCTAGGTATCGTCCTGGAGACAAGGTTTGGGTTTCTACACGTCATCTTCATCTCAAGCAACCCTCTAAGCTGGGACCACGTTACGTGGGTCCTTTCCGGATCCTAAGTCGAGTTTGCACTACTGCTTATCATGTAGCACTTCCTAGAACTCTCAAGGCTCATTCTGTGTTTCAAGTCTCTCTTCTGAAGCATGCCACCTTCAATAGATAATCCAGACCTGGGACCACTCCTCCTCCTCTTCTGGTTCAAGGGCAACCGGAGTTTGAAGTCAGTCACATCAATTCCAAACTTTGTGGCAAAATATTATACTATTTCATCCACTGGAAAGGCTACCCTGTCACGGAATGGTCTTGGGAACCGGCTCGTCAGGTTCATGCCCCTGCCCTGATCAGGGCTTTTTATAGAGCTCATCCCTCCAAACCAGGCCCTGTCCCCTGAAGGGGTCGTTGAGGAGGGGGTGCTGTCATGATCGCATCCGATTATTGCCGTGTCACTGCGGCTCCCGGATCTCTCTCGTTATGCTTGCGTTGCCTAGCAACGTGATGCAACCTTCCTGCTTCCGGCCTCTTACATCACTGGCTTTTAAAAGCCTTGGCGGGACGCCGTTCCGGTGCCCGTTTGTTGTGTTGCTTCACCGCTCCGGCTTCCTGACTTGTGAGTACTTCTGATTTAAGGGATTTTGACCATTGCCTTGCCTGACCACTCTGCTGCCTCATCCTTACATCTGATTAAAGGGATTTTGAACATTGCCTTGCCTGACCATTCTGCTGCCTCATCCTTACATCTGATTAAAGGGATTTTGACCATTTCCTTGCCTGACCATTCTGCTGCCTCATCCTTACATCTGATTAAAGGGATTTTGACCATTGCTTTGCCTGACCACTCTGCTGCCTTATCCTTATATCTCATTAAAGGGACATTGACCCCTGTTTTGTATCATTACTCTGCTGCCTACCTATGCCTGCTTTGAATCTCAGTTCCGAATTACTTCATCTGTGAGTACTCTTTTCTTTTTCTGCAATCAACCTGTTCCAGGTTTTATTTCCTAAGTGGGTCACGTCCTGGTTTCCTCTCAGTGTGCTAGCGTGTGTTTCTATTTTCACGCTAGCAGTTGGGTCTAATCCTGGACTGACTTTATACGGCTGACACCTATATGAAAGAAATGTAAATGTTTTGTGCTTACCAAACTGTAGGAGACCTGTTTCCAATAGAAGAGTCCATCCATATTTGTGTCTATTGACGCAGAAAAAGCCTTTCATAGTCTTAGCTGGGCTTCTCAGAGGTACATTGATGAAAACTTGGATTTGGGAAACTTTTATGACAAAGATATTTACCCTTTATGCTACACCATCTGCTAAAATCAAATTACACAACTCCCTTTCCTCTCAATAATGGAAACCATCAGGGCTGCCCGCTATCTTGATTATTATCTATTATGGCAATGGAAGTTCTAACTTTCAGGGTTAGACGTAACACAGGGATTAGCCCAGCATTCAAATTGGAGAACTAGAATACAAAATTGTGCTATATGTCAGCAATTTCAAAAGTGTGGTGTGCTGATGCAATCAGTGGTTAATTGCCACAAAAAAAACAATGGCAAAGTCATGCATGTCTATTTCTTCAAAGGGGACAACAGCAACAACCATTTTATGACTGCAATAGTTGCGTGTAAATAATTTCAGCGAGAAACCCAAAGTTTACGAAAAAGTAAAAAATATATAGGTTGCATAGAAAAGCTCGATTTCTGTTTAAATGGAGTGATAGTAAAAATGCTAAAAATTCTCTGGTAGTTTAAAGTGAAGGTCAATTGAGATTTATCAGTGCCCGGTTTTTAATAATCCTATTAAAAACTAGGGCACTTTAATTAATCAAAAACTAAATTTATGCTTACCTGATAAATTGATTTCTTCTATGGTAAGACGAGTCCACGGATTCATCCTTTATTTGTGGGATATTATCCTCCTGCTAACAGGAAGTGGCAAAGAGCACCACAGCAGAGCTGTCTATATAGCTCCTCCCTTAGCTCCACCCCCCAGTCATTCGAACGAAGGTACAGGAAGGAAAAGGGGAAACTACAAGGTGCAGAGGTGACTGAAGTGTAAATCAAAAAAATATAATCTGTCTTAAAATGACAGGGCGGGCCGTGGACTTGTCTTACCATAGAAGAAATCAATTCATCAGGTAAGCATAAATTTAGTTTTCTTCTATAAAAGGTAAGACGAGTCCACGGATTCATCCTTTACTTGTGGGATACAATACAAAAGCTACAGGACACGGATGAACGGGAGAGACAAGACAGATGGTTAAACAGAAGGCACCACTGCTTGAAGAACTTTTCTCCTAAAAATAGCCTCCGAAGAAGCAAAGATATCAAATTTGTAAAATTTGGAAAAGGTATGAAGCGAAGACCAAGTCACAGCCTTACAAATCTGTTCAACAGAAGCATCATTTTTAAAAGTCCATGTGGAAGCCACCGCTCTAGTAGAGTGAGCTGTAATTCTTTCAAGAGGCTGCTGTCCAGCAGTCTCGTATGCCAAACGGATGATGCTTTTCAGCCAAAAGGCAAGAGAGGTAGCCGTAAGTTGTTGACCTCTACGTTTTCCAGAATATACAACAAAGAAGATGTTTGACGGAAATTTTTGGTCGCTTGCAAGTAGAACTTTAAAGCACGAACCACATCCAAGTTGTGCAATAGACGGATTAGGACACAGAGAAGGAACAACAATTTCCTGATTAATAGTCTTATTAGAAACAACCGTAGGAAGGAATCTAGGTTTAGTAAGCAAAACCACCTTATCAGCATGGAAAACAAGATAAGGCGAGTCGCATTGCAATGCAGATAGTTCAGAAACTCTTCAAGCCGAAGAGATAGCAACTAAAAACAGAACTTTCCAAGATAGAAGCTTAATATCTATGGAATGCATAGGTTCAAACGGAACCCCTTGAAGAACCTAAAGAACTAAATTCAAACTCCATGGTGGAGCAACAGGTTTAAACACAGGCTTAATTCTAACTAAAGCCTGACAGAACGACTGAACATCTGGAACATCTGCCAGACGTTTGTGCAGTAGAATTGATAAAGCAGATATCTGTCCCTTTAAGGAACTAGCTGATAGCCCCTTCTCCAATCCTTCTTGGAGAGAGGACAAAATCCTAGGAATCCTGATCTTACTCCATGAGTAGCCTTTGGATTTGCACAAATAAAGATATTTATGCCATATCTTATGATAAATTTTCCTGGTGACAGGCTTTCGAGCCTGAATCAAGGTATCTATGACCGACTCAGAGAACACCCGCTTGGAAAAGATCAAGCATTCAATCTCCAAGCAGTCGCAGAGAAACTAGATTTGGATGCTGGAACGGACCTTGAATCAGAAGGTCCTGTCTCAGTGGCAGAGTCCATGGTGGAAGAGATGACATGTCCACCAGGTCTGCATAACAAGTCCTGCGTGGCCACACAGGTGCTATCAAAATCACCGAAGCTCTCTCCTGTATGATTCTGGCAATCAAACGAGGAAGGAGAGGAAATGGTGGAAACACATAGGCCAGGTTGAACGACCAGGGTACTGCTAGAGCATCTATCAGTACTGCCCGAGGATCCCTTGACCTGGACCCATATCGAGGAAGTTTGGCATTCTGACGAGACAACATCAGATCCAATTCTGGTGTGCCCCATTGCTGAATCAATTGAGCAAACACCTCCGGATGGACTTCCCACTCTCCCGGATGAAAAGTCTGACGACTTAGAAAATCCGCTTCCCAGTTCTCCACTACTGGGATATAGATTGCTGATAGATGGCAAGAGTGAGTCTCTGCCCATTGAATTATTTTGGTAACCTCTATCATCGCTAGAGAACTCTTTGTTCCCCCCTGATGATTGATATATGCTACAGTCGTGATATTGTCCGACTGGAATCTTATGAATATGGCCGACGCCAGCTGAGGCTACGCCTGAAGCGCGTTGAATATCACTCTCAGTTCTAGAATATTTATCGGGAGGAGAGCCTCCTCCTGAGTCCACAATCCCTGTGCTTTCAGGGAATTCCAAACTGCACCCCAGCCCAATAGGCTGGCGTCCATCGTCACTATGACCCACGCTGGCCTGCGGAAACACATTCCCTTGGACAGATGATCCTGTGACAACCACCAAAGCGAGTCTCTGGTCTCTTGGTCCAGATGTATCCGAGGAGATAAATCTGCACAATCCCCATTCCACTGTTTGAGGATGCAAAGTTGCAGTGGTCTGAGATGCAAGCGAGCAAACGGAATTATGTCCATTGCCGCTACCATTAAGCCGATTACCTCCATACACTGAGCCACTGACGGGTGAGGAATGGAATGAAGAGATCGGCAGATGGATAAAATTTTTGATTTCCTAACCTCCGTCAGAAATTTTTTCATATCCACCGAATCTATCAGAGTTCCCAGGAAAGGAACTCTTGTGAGAGGGATCAGTGAACTCTTTTGTACGTTCACCTTCCACCCGTGAGATCTTAGAAAAGCCACCACGATGTCCATGTGAGACTTGGCTAGTTGGAAAGTTGACGCCTGGATTAAGATATCGTCCAGATAAGCCGCCACAGCTATGCCCCGCGGCCTTAGAACCGCCAGAAGAACCCTAGCACGTTTGTGAAAATTCTGGGAGCTGTGGCCAACCCGAAGGGAAGAGCCACAAACTGGTAATGCTTGTCCAGAAAGTCGAACCTGAGGAACTGGTGATGATCTTTGTGGATAGGAATGTGTAGATACGCATCCTTTAAGTCCACGGTGGTCATATATTGACCCTCCTGGATCATTGGCAAAATAGTCCGAATGGTCTCCATCTTGAAGGATAGGAGCCTGAGAAATTTCTTTAGGATCTTGAGATCCAAAATTGGTCTGAAGGTTCCCTCTTTTTTGGGAACCACAAACAGATTGGAGTAGAACCCTTGACCCTGTTCTGTTTTTGGAACTGGGCAGATCACTCCCATGCTATATAGGTCTTCTACACAGCGTAAGAACGCCTCTCTTTTTGTCTGGTTTACAGACAATTGAGAAAGATGGAATCTCCCCCTTGGGGGAGAATCTTTGAAATCCAGAAGATACCCCTGGGTTACTATTTCTAAAGCCCAGGAGTCCTGAACTTCTGTTGCCCAAGCCTGAGCAAAGAGAGAAAGTCTGCCCCCTACTAGATCCGGCCCCGGATCAGGGGCTACCCCTTCATGCTGTCTTGGTGGCAGCAGCAGGCTTCTTGGCCTGTTTACCCTTGAACCAAGTCTGGTTCGGTCTCCATACTGACTTGGACTGAGCAACATTCCCCTCTTTTTTTGCGACAAGGGAAGAGGTAGAAGGACCACCTTTGAAGTTCCGAAAGAAACGAAAATTATTTTGTTTGGTCCTCATCTTATTCGTCTTATCCCGAGGAAGGGCATGGCCTTTCCCTCCAGTGATGTCTGAAATGATCTCTTTCAGTTCAGGCCCGAATAGGGTCTTACCTTTGAAAGGGATGGCTAAAAGCTTAGCTTTTGATGACACATCAGCAGACCAGGACTTAAGCCATAACGCTCTACGCGCAAAACCTGCATTCTTTGCCACTAATTTAGCCAATTGAAAAGCAGCATCTGTAATGAAAGAATTAGCTAGCTTGAGAGCCCTAATTCTATCCAGAATATCATCTAATGGGGTCTCAACCTGAAGAGCCTCTTCCAGAGCCTTGAACCAAAAGGACGCTGCAGTAGTTACAGGAACAATGCACGCTATAGGTTGGAGAAGAAAACCTTGGTGAACAAATATTTTCTTCAGAAGACCCTCTAATTTTTTATCCATAGGATCTTTGAAAGCACAACTGTCCTCGATAGGTATAGTTGTACGCTTAGCCAGGGTAGAAATAGCTCCCTCCACCTTAGGGACCGTCTGCCACGAGTCCTGCATGGCGTCAGATATGGGAAACATTTTCTTAAAAGTAGGAGGGGGAGCGAACGGAATACCTGGTCTATCCCACTCCTTAGTAACAATTTCCGAAATCCTCTTAGGGACCGGAAAAAGTGTAGGCAGGAATCTCTAGGAATCTGTCCATTTTACACAATTTCTCTGGAACTACAATAGGGTCACAATCATCCAGAGTCGCTAAAACCTCCCTGAGCAATAAGCGGAGGTGTTCTAATTTAAATTTAAAAGTGGTCATATCTGAATCTGTCTGAGGGAACATATTTCATGAATCAGAAATCTCTCCCTCAGCCAGCAAATCCCTCACTTCAGAACATTGTGAGGGTACATTGGATATGGCTAATAAAGCGTCAGAGGGCTCAGCGTTTGTTCTCACACCAGACCTACTGCGCTTCCCCTGCAACCCAGGCAGCTTAGATAAAACCTCTGTGAGGGTAGTATTCATAACTGCGGCCATATCTTGCAGGGTGAAAGAATTAGACCCACTAGAAGTACTTGGCGTCGATTGTGCGGGCGTTAACGGTTGTGACACTTGGGAAGAATTAGATGGCAAAACCTGGATTCCCTTCTGACTGAGAATCATCCTGCGACATACTTTTAGTAGCTAAAATATGTTCTTTACAATTTATTGACCTTTCAGTAAATGAGGGACACATTCTAAGTGGAGGTTCCACAACGGCTTCTAAACATATTGAACATTGACTTTCCTCAATGTCAGACATGTTGAACAGGCTAGTAATGACCACAAACAAGCATGAAAACACTTTATTTAGTGAAAAAAAAAAAACAATCTTAAAAAAACGGTATTGCGCCTTTAAGAGAAAAAAAGCATACACGTTCTGCAAAACAGCCTAAACATGCACCAAATTTTTCAAAATATTGTATGTAGACAAAATATAGGTAGTTAAGATTGCACAACAAAATTTTTTTTAACAATTAACCCCTTAATTTGAAAACCGGATCGAAAATAGGCCCAGATCCGGAAAAAAAAAAAACTCTCAGCACCTTGCCACAGCCCTGCTGTGGCCCTACCTGCCCTCAGGGATCGAAAATTTGGGGTAAAAGCTTCAATTTGGCCCAAAACATACACCAGGGCCCTCAGGAGTTAGAGCTTGCGGCTTGCTGATCAAACTAACTGCGCATCTGAGGTACGAAAATAGGCCCCGCCCATCTCACTTGATGTCTCCATAGCCTTACAGAACTGCACCAGAGCAGTTAAAACTAGCCATGTGGGTTCTGAGACCCAAAAGTTAAGCCATGTGTGCCCTTAATAAAGCTGCCCAAAACGTTATTGCCCCCAAACATTTGTAATTCAGTGTCAACCATATTTGTAATTGGTCCCATATGCAAGCTAAGCAATGCCCTTCTTTTAGCTCTAGGATTACTGCTTACCCTTACCCTCCTGGGTATAATGTCAGCCTTTCTGAAATACAGTCTCTCCAGAAAAATATGACTGAACATACCTCATTGCTGCATAGCATGAAACCGTTCATCACACTGAAGTTTCCTGTACTCCTCAGCCTCTGTGGGAACAGCAATGGATCTTAGTTACAAATGCTAAGATCATCATCCTCCAGGCAGCAGTCTCATCCATCTGCTGCCTGAGAGTAAATAGTACACACCGGTACCATTTAAAATAAACTCTTACTTGAAGAAATTAAAAACTAATATTTTACCACCTCTTTCACTTTACCCTTCCTAGTACTTAGAGTAGGCAAAGAGAATGACTGGGGGGGTGGAGCTAAGAGAGGAGCTATATAGACAGCTCTGCTGTGGTGCTCTTTGCCACTTCCTGTTAGCAGGAGGATAATATCCCACAAGTAAAGGATGAATCTGTGGACTCGTCTTACCTTTATAGAAGAAATTTACATTTCACTCGTTCTCTTCAAATATTTACCTTTTAATCTTTACAGCCGCTCCAGGCCGTCGGAAGCAACAAGTGAAATGTCAATTTTGATGAATTAAAGTGCCCTTGTTTTTAATAAGATTATTAAAAACTGGGCACCGATTCATCTAAATTGACCTTCACTTTAAGTACTTTGGCAAGTTTTTATCTGAAATTCCTTGTAGCGAACTTTTTTTTTTAAAAAATATATATATATATACATACATACACACACACACAGCACAAGTATATTTTAAAATTATTTAGAAAATTCAAATTTTTTAAATCTGCTGCCTGCCCCTTGCTAAACTGCTTTTTTTTTTGTCGGCGCAGCCAACCTAAACCTGTGCCATATGGCTGAGTGGAAATAATTGGTACATTCTTCTTTGCTTATTCTTAACAGTGGATTTAATTCTCGCCAAATGCAACTTGCTGGCAAGCTGTCCAAATAAACTAATCTCATGATTCACAGTTTACATCAAACTGACACAGCAGTTATTTTCCTCTATATTAAAGGGACAGTTTAGTCAAATATTTTCTCCCCTTTAATTTATTCCCAATGATCCACTTTACCTGCTGGAGTGTATTAAATTGTTTACAAGTATTTCCATTAACCTTATGTTGGCATTTGAATTAGTTTATATAGCCTGTGGTATCCACACCCATCCTGAAAGTTTTTGGCCAAGAGACCAAGCTGTATTAACACAACCAGTCAAAGAAATTACACTCCCAGCGGGTTATAGAAGAGATAAGGTAATACAATGTTAATTTTCCATTGCTCTCTCCAAGTATTGGTGAATGGACAGATATAACATAAAGAAGCAGGTATATTTACACAATGTGATAAAGTAATGAGATCTGATTATACCTACAAGCTCAACCCATTTTATTAGGTTGTAGCTTCAAAACACAAAAACAGCTAATTCATATACACAAATAAGCCTTAAAAAGGCAAATTTCATACATTTTATACTCTGCAGCTGGTAAAAAAAAGTAATTGGAAACACACTAAGGGAAAAATATTGTCATTACACTGCAGAAAAGATTGGAAATGGGGAGGAGGAATCTTTTAAAAGAATAGGAACTTTATAAATATTTATAAAAGTATTAGTTTTTACTTACTTAAAATAAGTTTTTAATAGCAGAAACTATACTATAATCATAGATTATTTACCATCACTTTATGTCTTACAATTCCAGAACCCAATACATCACATAAAATTATCCCTTGTTATTCCGTTATGCAAAATGGAAATTTAAAACCAGAGCTTCTAGAGCAGGGGTCAACAAATCTGTTTGAAGTTTAGGAGCAAGGCACACTTTTCGGAGCTACACAGTGGTATTTGTATATAGATATATGGAGAATAACCCCAAAAGTTAGGAGCCAGGGGTAAAATTCTAAGAGCCAGTGGCTCCCAAACTCCTGGGTTTGTCAAGCCCTGTTCTAGAGGACATCAGATCCATATTAGTTTACTGGTAGATATGTGCAGTTGTCACATTTTCTCTCGAACCACGTTGATAAAAACATTTGCAGACCTTTTACTGCATTTGTATTTTTATATCACACCAGATCATGTATAAGGGGTACACTCTCCATTTCAAATTATTCTTATTGCATCATTCAATAAAATCTCTTTGCATATGGTATGGCAGAACTTCATAGCCAGATTCCGGAAAAAGACTGGTTTCCGATTTTCAAAAATATGAGCGGGTCATCCTCATGAGAAAAAAAAATGTAATGGAAATTAAATTGTTGTGCAGATGGTATCTCACACCCTCCACTTTGCAGTAATATATCCCATTTCCTCAGCAGAATGTTTGAGGGGTATGGCAATGTAGACAACCTTTTTACTTTGGTGGCATTGCCCTAAGATATCTGTATATTGGATTTCTGTAATTAAAGAGATGTAGAAAGTAAAAAGAATTCAAATGTCAGTAAATCCTTTTGTGTTCAATAAGCTACCTCAATTAAGGTGTATTTTAAAATTAAACTGTGTCAAACAATTAATACCCAGAAATTGCAAGAGATGCTCCTACTCTATTAGATTGGAGGTAAACATTCACATTTTTACTTTGTATTTAAACAAATATCACATGCCTAGATAATGTAATTTTATTTTTCTGGGAAGGATATACTACTACACGTAAATAGACTGATATAAGTGAAAGTCTATTAGGATCACAGGGTCACCAATCTATTATTGTAACCCTCTGCTGAGAGTTTATATCTGTTTTTTTTTTTTTTTTTTAAATCTGGAGTAGACTTCCATACTCCAGAGTTTATTTTTGAATAACTGACTATTTTATTGTACAATGTTTTATTACTTGTTGTAACAACTTATATGTTATTCAATAAAGATTTTTTTTAAAAATAAATAAAAATGTTTGCTTAAAGGAAATGAAACTCCCTTTTTCTCTCATGATTCAGACAGTGCATGCAATTTAAACAACTTTCTTCTATTAACAAATTTTCTTAGTTCTGTTGGTATCGTTTTCTGAAACAAAATCTCAGATGCGTGCATGTGTATGGAGCATTATATTGCAGTTATGTAATCTATTTGCAATCTCACTAGATGGTAGCAATATTTTTACCATGTACTGCTCCAGCCACCTACCTAGGTATCTCATCAACAAAGATTATAATGGGTACAAAGTAAATTTTAAATTGCAAAGTTTTTTTTTTGTTTTTTTTTTAAATTGTATGCTCTATCGGAATCACAAGAGAAATGTTTTGTGTTAAATAAACCTTTTCTCTACTTATGCAAGCAATTTAATGTTCATTCACATCCCAGTCAAAACAATGATTTTTTTTTTTTATTGGTTTCTCCAAAACCACATTTTTTAATAAATAAAAATGCAGGGGGTATTTCCTATTAGTAAAATAAAAGAAACAGAACAATGGCAAAGTTAAAATGAATACTTTAAAAAATTATAAACATGAATTGTTATAACCAGTCACTGATAAAGCAGAAAGGGTCAATGACAGTGGGATTTTTTGTTGTTTCCTATAATATGTGAAACAAACATTTAAATATTTATTACACAGACAGTACACCATCAGGAAAGGAAAAACAAATACATGAACAGTTAGGTTTCTGAAAATAAGTGTATATACAAGTCATAATATCTGAAAATATTAATCTATTATGCAACTATAGGGCTAGAAATCCTATTTGTTAGGAAGAAATGTTACTAGTACATAAAAGTTACTCAATTTTGAAGAGGAGTTTGTTTTGTACTATCTATAAACACACATACAGACACCTTCCCCGTGCAAAAAAACTCCAAAAACACAACATTGCTCCGGTTTAAAAAAAAAAACCAAAACTTTCAGAATGTATCAATAATAGCAGTTTACTGATTTACTTCAGTAAGGAACAGTTTGAGATTTTCCATTGATGTAGGGCTCTCTTACTTCCCCACTTACTATGCTCAAACTAACTTTACGTTTTCCAATAGGTCTATCATTTAGTTCGTTAACAGCAGCCAGTGCTTCCTCATAGTTTTCAAAGCAGATTATAGCATATCCAGTGCGAATTCCAGTGTTTTTATGCCTGACTGTGATTGAATTTGATATAACACTATAACCATGGAAAAAATTTAAAATCTCTTCAGCATTTGCAGTGAATGGCAAATTAGTAACTTGTACTGTTGTGAACTCACTTGGCCTACAATTAACACTTTGATGAGATGTTGATCCTCCATGACTGTAATCTATAACAGTCATGTTTCTGATGTCAACCCTTTGCTTCTCTGTGCCACCAAAATGTTTTACTTGATCAGATAAACCTACTGTCCAACCAGCTAAATCTCCAGAAGTAGATTTTAAATCAGATCTCTCAAACAAATTCTTAGGAGGTTCATGTGATTTTCCCGACCCCAAATTCTTGTTCTCATAGGAAGGGGAACGCCTTGCTTTCTTATCTACCACATCTGTGAATGTATTGAAACAAATTTCTTTTTTCTCTGCCTCTGAGATGCGTTGCAACAGGATTTCTGTTCCCAAGAAACACTGACGGTGTAACCTTTCAGCAGTTATAGCTTGTATTTCCGAAGGAAATGTAACCAGGGCTTCTCCCAGGCCTAATCCTCTTTGATCATAGAGCAAGATGATATCCTCAACTTTTACAGAAAATCCATCAAAGAACTTCTGAATATCATTTTTACTCACATCGAAATTAAAGTTTCTTAAATATATACATCTTCTTAAACTAAAACGGGATTCTGGAGTAATCAATTTAGAAACATTGTCCTCATGCGATCGCATTTTGGGTAGTGTTGGTTTTATATTGGATTCAATAAGCTCTACCATTGATTTTTTATCAATAGGGGATATGAAAACTGTACGGCTACATAAATTTTGTTTGTTCAAGTCAAGGCACTTTTGAAACTGCCTCTCATTTTGAACAACAAGAAAACATTCTCTTGTTCTGTGCCCATTCTTATCCAGTAGGAATTTTACCTGTGAATCTGACATATCACGATCACACACAAATTTTTTAATATCCTCTTTTTCCACACCAAAGGATAAGTTTTTTAGATGTATGAAAAACTCTTGCCTGAATGGTGATCCGGATCTAGCTCTTTGTTTATTTTGAGACACTTTCTCAATTTGACCACCAGCCTTGAGTGGTGATCGGGATCTAGCTCTTTGTTTATTTTGAGACACTTTCTCAATTTGACCACCAGCCTTGACCCATTCGTCTTCAGAACTCTTCCTTATTGAAATAAATCTTTCATGAATGTACTCATTATTGCGCAGCAATCCTGCATTAGCATCTTTCCCACTCCCAAATTTAACAAAACCATTTCCATTTCGTAGACCATTTGGGCGCTTTAAAAAAATAATATCATCCACAAGAAGACCATGAAAAAATGATTTAACCTCATCATAAGTTACCTTATACGGAAGGCCAAACAAAAACAAATAAGGGGTTTCTACATTGCTGAATGACTGAGATCCTTTATTTCTTTGAAAATTGTCTATGGATGATGGAGTATTAGCAGATGTTGCTCCACTGGCAAACGCTGCTTTAGTATCACCAAACCTTTCAGAAATCTCTTTATGAGCAAAGAATGGGCGTTTGGAAACCTCTGCAGAAGCTGAAGATCTTGACTCTGGTTTACAATTTTTCTCTTCTTTGAAGCTCATTTCAATAGTATGTTGCATTTCTGCCTTGCTGCTGAGAAAAAGTTGAACATTTGAGTTCTTAATTACTCCTCCTGTACGGTTAATGGCTCGTCGACCATCTTCATCTTCTGCAAATTTAATGAAAGCTTCACCAAGTTTTCCACCAATAATTCGAACACCACCTTCAGGAATATTCAATCCGGTAAAGAAATGCCGAATATCAGCCGAGTTAGCAATATCGGGAAGCCCCTGTAGGCGGATGACTAGAGCCATTCTTAGATTTAACAGAACTTATCACCTGCAAATGAAAAAGTACACAAGTTTTAAAACTACTGTCTCATATTCCATAATCTACAAGAGAAATCAGAATTTTGGCCAACAAAAATAGAAAAATTAAGTAAACATACAAAAATGAAATGCATTAACACAATGTGCAACATACCACGCAACAAAATATTATCTTCGAAAACCCTGTGAATTTTTTTTTAAACCTATTTATCTCAATACGATGCTTATTCTGCAGCTACAATCAAATAATTCTGAAAAAGTATGAGATTTAGAACATGATTTTTTTCAACCCATATGTATTTCCCACTAAATTCCCCATCTATCTACTAAATTCAAACTTAAATACAAATGTGTAAGCCTCAATTCTTCAATTTACATGCATAAACTAAGTTAGCATGAATATAACCACAGAGACAATGGAAATAAAGTATAAAAAACCCTCCAATAAAGATAAAGCCAGATAGCAATAATAATAATCAACAATTTAAATCCCAACTCCAGTCCTTTAGGATACACTAAAAGACCAGATAGAAGTACTGATATAATCAGATGCTCAGTAATTATGGTTATCTATCCTGTTCTCATGGAAGAGAATCCTAAAAATTAGGCCTGCTAGTCGGTCTGAAGAAACCATGATCTACAGGTTTCAATAAGAAATAAGGAATGGTTAGAGGTACATTAAATACAGAATTGCATAATCCACAAAAGCACAATAAAATGTCAGATTGCTTGTTTCCTTGCCCACTGTATCATGTGACAGCAATAAGCTAATTACAAACTCATATAAATGTAAAATGTTGCAAATGGTAAGTAGGAGCTCGAGCCTCAAATTGTGCATTTAAAAAAAAGCGCAATTTGATAATGGAAATAAATTGGAAAGTTGTATAAATTTGCATGCTCTATTCACAGGGATGGCAAACTGATAGACCAAGGGCCTCGTGTGGTCCTCTGTGCTAGTCTTTATGGCACCAGTGAAAAAGCACAACTAAGAATGTGTGCCATAGTTTTACTGGCCCCAGGAAAAGGAAGAAATAAAAATGTGTACCATGGGGGTGTAAAGCTTAAAAGAGCTCTCTAAAAAGGGGAAAACAGAAGATGAGGGTATCAAACAACTTTACCTAAACTCCCTGTGACATTTTTAAGCTTCTAAAATATTGACCTGTGGTACACGTTAGGAAGTTGGCCATCCTTGCTCTATATGAATCATAAAAGTTTCATTTTGACTTTAGTTCCTCTTAACCAATTTTATACACATTAGAAATCGATTAGAAGAGATTATGAGAAAGATTGAGAAAAATTAAAATGCATGGTTTATAGATCTTGAAGAAAAAAATGTCCTGAATTAAAAGCTCAAGATAGAGAGCGGCGGTGATATGTTATGTGTGCATGTGCAGCATATAGGGGAGAGATTAAAGTGCCATAAAACATTTTGCGTTATATGCATATTTTAAAAGGGTCAATTGAGGTAGAACGGTGTGGGAGAAAAAAGGGGGGGCTTAAGTATTTTAATAAAATGTCGAAAAATCTGCAAAATTACGTACACTTTAGTGTTGCCATGTGTAGCCTGCTCCACCCCCCTTATCAGTGTCCTATTCCAAACTTGTGGTATCATATAACAAAGTGTACGCGAGTATAATTACTTATGCAAGCAAGGGGGTTGAGGAGGGACAGCAGGTACTGCTATTGTTTGTTGCCAGGAGGCTTGCTCGTTTCCATGGGGATGTCACATGCTTTGTGAAAGCTTCAGCATTATACTGTGCACTGCTTTAAGTCAGGTGCCATTTGACTCTGACCCCTACCCGAGTGCATTCTGCAGAAGCTATGGCCTGGATAGCACCTTCCATATATGGAAATGCCCAGGGAGGAGCTTGCTGCAAACAAAACTATGCCTGAATTAAAGAGGTTAATGGGAGTTAAAACAGAAACCGATTTGCAGGTAAGCTTTGACTACATTATATATTTAGAAACTTATGCTAGTTCATACTGTTTTATGTCCCTTTAAGGTTCACATTTAAACAGAGGACTAAAACCAGAAATTTCCCTGCTTTTACATTAGAAGAATTGACTATGACGTAGTTTTTGTTTTTTTTTTGCCATTCAAAATACATGACCCAGAGCAGTGCATTTAATTTCAATACCCCTGCACAGCACTCAAAATAAAAAGTAGCACAGAGAATATTAATAAAATAATGCAAGTATCTAAAGTCAGGGATCAGAGTGCTGAATCAGGTAAACATACAATATTCAAGATTACTCATCTTGTGTGCAAATGTGGCAATGAAACATTTCTGGAATCTAAACTTCTGGTCTTGTGTCATAATTATAACCTGACGTAACTTGTATCTGAGTTGGTATTTTTCTGGTTGAAAGTGAATTCATCTGAATTGCTTAAAGTGGCAGTGTGTTGTAAAATGTTCTTGTCTTTAAAATGACCAGAATAGTTGAAAAATTAGAAGCTCTAACTGACCCCTGCCCTGCTGGTCCCGATTGCAATCCACCACTGATCCAATCAGCATCAATAGTCATATGACTGAGATGTGCAACTTCTCAGGACCGGCAACATTCTGCCGGGGTTAAACACACAGTAGCACAAGCTCGATAGTGGGCTCGATAGTCTGATGATTTAACGAATTAGAGCAAGTCTTTTTTATTCAACTTTTATGCCCCTTTAATGTGTTTCTAATGATCGATTTTACTTTCTGGAGTGTATTAAATTGTTTACAAACACCTAATTTGCCTTTATTTTGACATTTGAAATAGCTGTTTTTGCCTGTTTACACCGCCACCTGAAAATGTAAATATTGCAAGAAAAAAAAAAAAGGACATAAAAATCGGGGGTGGGAGATATTGGTACTAAAATGTACATTTTCTGTTGCAAGTATAGGGTTTTGTGTATCCAAACTGATAAAATAAGGAAGCCTACGTGTGTGTAGGAAATAAGATAATGCATGTTTTTTTCTGAAAGCTCAGTCCCAATTGATTGGGTTCTGGTTTCAAAGAACAGAAAAAAAGCTATTTCAAATACAAAATTAAACATAAAAACAATTCCCCATACATTTTATACACTGCAACTGATATAACGAGTCAATGAAAACACATTAAGGGGAAACTAATTTTACAGTATACTGTCCATTTAAATGCAAGCATCTTTCTACAATAAAGGTCTGGTGAGAGATTTAAAATTGTAATTTGAGTAACTTATTGATTAGGAGCAATTTATTTGTTTTGATAGACTGGGTTTTATGGTGGTCAAATTGGCTGATTGAAAAGGTATAACCAAATAACAGCGCATATTTCAGACTAGCATATGGAAAGTTAATAATTTTATGTTAATGGATGACCAATTGTTTCAGACAAGTCCTGTATTAAAGTGAATTAATTTAATAATTTAAAAAAGGTACCAAATTACAATGTATTTCATATTTTCAGTAAAGTTATTTGAATGCCAGTCATAAAAGCAGCTAGATCAAGACACAATTGTTCTTTCCTCACAGCATGCAGTTTAGGACCAGGAAGGACCATGTGTGGACATTCTGAGCAGCAGACAATTCCTGCTGCTCCTAGATTTTTCTTACACTTTATGCCCAGGATAATCAATGCCCCTCACCCAATACACAGCTCGGTATTAAAAAGGTACCGCTTACTAGCCTTGTAGGCTGCACTTGCAAGCAAAGGAAAATAACAGCAGAAGTATTAAAAAGGTACCGCTTACTAGCCTTGTAGGCTTCACTTGCAAGCAAAGGAAAATAGCAGCAGAAGTGTGTGTGTGTATATATATATATATATATATATATATATATACACATACACACACACACATACTATAGTTGCATACTATCTTTCAAAATCTATCCTTAAAGTGAATGCCAATTTTCATATGAAAGTGTCCAGTTTTTTTTTTTTTAAAAAACGACTCAAAACAGGGGCACTTTCATTCATGTAAATTGACATTGCACCAGATTTTAAAAATATTTTTTTCTTCTGAAACGCCGTTCTGAAACGATGCCCCCGCCTGTTTCTTCCTGGTTAACTTACCCAGCAATGATGAAACCGGCTTCCTCCAATCACGGCGTTGCCTCAGGCAATAATTCCCCCGAGAGGAGGAGCCTTGATTGGAAGATGCCAGAATCGTCATTGCTGACATATGAAGAGGCTTGCAACGGGCTGGTGAAGCGCTGCAGCGACTTCAAGAAGAAAAGGTATTTAAGAAAACGGGTAAAATGTAATTTTTCATGAATTAAAGTGCCCTTGATTTTAATAGTATTTTATAAAACCGGGCCCTCATTCTTGAAAGTTTACATTCACTTTAAGTGTGTGTTCTACCTAACATCTTAATTTGCCCCAGAAATGTCTCTAACATACCGGTATTATGGCTGTGCGATTAATAGCTATATGGGACTATGCAATATTTGAATTGCATGAGGCTGCATTTTTTTTTTAATCAAAAGCAAAAAAAAAAAGAAGTCCAAAATTGCTTCCTTAAAAGGGACAGTAAAGTAAATTAGACATCCATGATTTAGACAGAGCATACAATTTAACCAACTTTTCAATTTACTTCTATTTATTTAGCTTTCTTCTCTTGTAATCCTTTGATGAAAGGTTTATCTAGGTAAAGCTCAGGAGCAGCAAATAACCTAGGTTCTAGCTGCTGATTGGTGGCTGCATATAAACATGGAAGGCAACAGAAAATTGTGTGGATCGACATTTCTTCCTCCAATTTCCATTGAGAAAGCAGGCAATGCTGGTAATGTCATTTTAACATTTTGTTTTATAAGTAGAAGTTGTCCAAGAGAGCCATTAGCACCTATTGGTACAAGCCACAAAACTAAGAACCTCTTACATTTGGAAGATAAAACAAAAATCTATAAACAACAGAACAGTGTTTCTAAAACTGTTCTTTTTAACAAGCAGAGCTCTCAACTGTTCCAGACATTACAAGACTGAAATAGAACGTAATCATGCTCCCCCTCCTTCTTGTATGACCTGGTATATCTTATAGATAGATACCCGGGACTGACCAAACAGCTCCCATACCACCTGAGTACACAGCAGTTTTAGGTGTTGCTAGGCACCCCAAGGCAAAACCTTTATGGATTACATATGAATTCCACTGGTTGGACAAGCAGACAGGTAACCATGAAAACATGGATTACGTAGTAGTAAATGATAACACCACCCCTCCAGCCTTTATCGATAGCTTTGTGCCAATCTTTGTTACCATCTTTAAATTTTAACAGGCAACACGATTTTCCTTGGTAGCTCAAACCAGGTGTATAATACTAGTTCTACATACTTTGAACCACAATACAATAGACCTGTTATTAAACTGTAACTACTGGAGAACACCGCCATAACAGTTGAACTAAACACTGCATTTCCTGTTTAACGAAGGAGACTACATAAAACGACTCCATTATTATTGTGCAGCTCAGTGGCGTCATAATCACATCGCACAGCATTACGGGAATTAAACAATAAAATACGTCCTATTAACGGATCAATCACAACTTTCGCCGCAGCACCGTATTGTTAAAAAGAAAACCAATAAGCACCAACCATCCTGTTTTCAAAGGCCAAAAGTCGTGAATACAAATCCATACCAATCCGCAGGCCCAAAGCACTCCGGTGTTCTTTACACAAACGGTCCACACTACCGTGAATCCTCTACGAAAGAGACGCTGCCCAGCCTCCAAGGTAACGACGGGACACTCCATGCTTGTAACTCACAATCTGTGTGTTTTTCCGGCCTAAAGTACCAACCACGCAACTCCAAATCATTTTTTACCAGACACGCTTTATGCCATTTCCTGCGCATTACAGTATTCCAAAAGCAACAGAACGATATTTATCAACAAAGCTTCAATACAACAAAAATAACCAAACCGTACACGATTCTTCTTTAGCACTATAGGAGCACAATTTGATATAACAGTGAAAAGATGGCGGCCGAGCGAGCACTTCCTTCTACTGTGTATACCTCACAAAACCATCACCCACAGTGACGTGACGTGGGAGGGATTTGTTTTTGCTTCTGGAAATGCTAGGCTGATTGTTTTTAGTTGTGGGGATAACCGTTTTTTTTTTTAAAACTAAGCATAAGTAAACGTGTATTAAATTATAAAATATGTTTACTACCCCAATAACTATCCAGTTTGCATAAGCCCTGGCAGACATCCCAACTCTAAAGGAAGGAAATGTGTGATGGCGCTACTGAAAATAAAGAGGGATGGGCTAGTAATGTTCAGGGAGTAATGAAGTTCAGGGAGTCTCCCTGTTTGTAATAGCGACTCCCTGATGCTAGCAAATGGAATGCAATGTTCATGAAATTCCAAGTACCATGATCTAATGTGGCCCAAACCCCAAAAAGTCTTTTTTTTAAGGAATGCCTTTAGTTGCTCGGATGTTATAGAACCCTCAAAGCATGCATCAGTAACCAAAAAGCCCCCACAAAACACAAATACTACCTTATTTACTACACGTAATTAAACTTCGTATTTTAAAATATTTAAGCATTCAACAAGGGTACGGTCACTGGAAAATAGGTTTGTTGTATGTGGTTGTGCAATAAAGCAACTTTTTTTTTAATGTGACTTTAGTGGGAAACTACTTCAATGATAAGTCTCTATCTTATTTAGGGTTTCAAAGTGTCCGATATATAACTGGGAGGGGGGGGGGGTGGCGCAGTAGCTGGTGAAGCCACCTCCCTGAAATGTGTTTTTGCAGAAATTGGGATGTCTGCCCTGGTTTCCAATATTATATGATACACCAGTGTGACCATACAATTTACCAATTACAATTAAAGGCAATTCTGTTCAGATTGTAGTTAAAGTGATGGTAAACTGAAAGCAATGCCTACTTCTCACACAATCCTAAAATAAAAATAAACATGAGTTTAAGTCATGAAAAAATTTAATTTTCACAATTAATGGCTTTATTTTAAACGCAACAGCTACAATTTATTGCGATCTGCCGACAGCCCCGAGACAAACAACTTGACGACGATAATTGCGTGGTCCAATTAAATCCATGACGTTTTGGTATTTTCACATCGGGTAGAAAAAAATTAATTTCATTTACGCATGCGTTAGTGACGTCATGCAGCTTCTGATCGTTCCTTACTCGCATGCGTAGTTTAACTTTGAAGAAATCTGCCCACAATTCATTGGAATATAGATATTCAGCGTAGTACATATTTGGATGAAACTTAGTGTAAGTATATTCTGACAGCGCTAATATACTTACACTAAGTTTCATCCAAATAGTTACTACGCTGAATATCTGTATTCCAATGAACTGTGGACAGATTTCTTCAAATTTAAACTACGCATGCGAGTAAGGAACGATCAGAAGCTACATGACGTCACTAACGCATGCGCAAATTAAATTAAAAAAATTTCTACCCGATGCGAAAATGCCAAAACGCCATGGATTTAATTGGACCACGTAATTATCGTCAAAAAAAAATGTTGTTTGTCTCGGGGCTGTCGGCGGATCCCAATAAATAGTAGCTGTTGAAAATAAAGGTATTAATAGTGAAAATTAAAAAAATTTTATGACTTAAACTCATGTTTATTTTTATTTTAGGATCGCATGAGAAGTAGACATTGCTTTCAGTTTACCATCACTTTAACTGAACTCTTATTATTAATTTTTAAATAATAAATTTAGGTAACAAGATATGCCAAGACACACAATACTGTGTCTTAGGCTATATCAATAAGAGGTGCCTAAGCAAAATAAGGGTAACTATAATGATAAGATATTAGTCAACCATGTCACTAAATAGAGATAAATAAAAATTACAAGATAAAAATGGTAAAAAGAATCACACATATAGATACATCACATATACAGATGAATCAAGTGCAGACTAGGAAAATTTCAGAATGTAATGCACAAATACATGCAAGGAGGACCCAGTCAAGTGATATACCAAAGTCTCTTCAGACCAAAGGCAGTGGAGGCAGGTAGTCCAATAGAAAAAACAGTACTACACAGGCAGCTCTTCTGGAATGTCACGCCAGACAAAGAAAGTTCTAAAATGCAAAAGACAGAATGCGCCTCATGGTACAGATCAGTAGGAGTAATAGATAAATCAGTCCTACTCACGTAATACAAAGCACTAGTCGTGCTCAACAGGCAAGCCGGATCCAAAGAGTCGTCTGGCAGACTCACATAAGGCACAGCAACAGAAATGATCCTCGTCCAGATATCACAGGAGTCCAGGGATCCAACGTCAGCTAGTTGTGTAGGTGGATAAGAGGGTCCCAACCGTATCCAGAAAGTGCAAGCAGTGGAGATGCACCGGATAGTCCCAACAGAATATCTCTAGTGTCTAGTCCAAACACAGAGAATGTAGCAGCAAGATGGAGTAAAAAGTTTTATTAAAACAGTGTAAAACAACAGCAACGCGTATCTCAGTGACACAGCACCATTTCATCAGGCTATGATAGGGGTTAATAGGTTTATTTGTTAGTTGTGATGTGGGGTCCTGGCGGTTTAGGGGTTAATAGGTTTAATTAGTGTTGGGGAGCAGCGGATTAGGGGTTAATAACTTTATTTTTCGTTGGCTATGTCAGGGGCGGCGGTTTAGGGGTTATTCATTTTATTTAGTGTTGGCGATGTTGAGGAGCGGTGGATTAGGGGTTAATCATTTTATTTAGTGTCGGCGAGCAACGGATTAGGGGTTTCTAGACTAGGAGGTTATGTTAGGTTTTCTTTTTCCCATAGACATCAATGGGGTTGCGTTTCAGCGATTTGCCATTCCGCTATCGCAGGTCTTAGTTTTTTTTTAACACTTTCTCCCCATTGATGTCTATGGGGGAAAGCGTGCACGAGCACGTAAACTTAGCCCTTGGCTTTTGTGCGGTATGGAGCTTAACCCACCATAACGCACAGCACAAGGAGGTTTTTTAGTAACTCTTAATGGCAGCGTTATGTAAAGTGCAATGCCGCTAATTTTTGAGGGTTCTTTACGCACCGGGGATAGCGCAAAGAACTACACAACACAACACTGTATTTTGGGGGCATTTGAGGACATTTATACAATTAACCAGAGATCTGATCTCTGGTTAATTTTATAATCGCTAATTGCTACCGCAAGCTCATGGTAGCCATGACCAACCACTTATAATGGCTGGTTAATTATCGCGCACCCACAAACGGGCAAATTTGCCCATTTGCTGGCGTATGATAATTTAGTGCTCCATTTGCAATCTAGCCCTTAATACATTTTAAAAGTATTATATTGAGGTTAGTCCCCATTCTCTATTAATGGGTGCCGCTGTTGAAATCTATCTTTTACTACATTCCAGTGCTGATCTGTTTGCACATGTGCAGCAATTCTCCTTTCAGATACCTGCAGAGTTACCCAGGTTCCATAATGGCAGCACCTATGATTAGAGGGTGGTTCATGAAATGTATTTAGTGTCTGCAGATCTTGCATACACAATTATGAATTGCCAGGTAACTTTTGCAAGAAACTGTTTATTATTACAACTCCTGGTGACACATGCTGTCTGCCTTCTTGTGTCACTTAGCATATAACATAGTACTTTCTGTCTCTGCCCCATGTCCTCACACATCTATGCATATGTGCAACACACACATATTCTACATCTTTCCCCTTTTCAAGAACACATATACATATATAGAAGACATAATATGAAACCAAACAAGGAGTGAAACATAGCAATGAACTATAACAACATGCAACATAGAACACAAAATGCTGTGTAGAATCAGTATGTAATAAAGTCATTGAATTTTGGATTGGATTTGCACTCTTCCCGATTGAGTAACAACCTGTGGGGATTGTTCATCTGCAATCTCTAACCTGACACGGTCAGTATCCTGTAGTAGTTGTGTGTTACATCCATTTTCAGAAGTGTCACTTGGCACCACAGCAGATGGCTGAGTTTGGGGTTCTGAAATGATCATGGGCACAGACGAGACAGTGGTAGAGCAATATGACTCAGGTACCTGTAGAAGGTGGCGGCTGTTCCTTACAAAGGTGTTACCATCATAGTGGACAACATAGCTGTTAGATTGGTGGGCCTTTCCATGAACTGTAGCCAGTTTGTCAAACCCACGGGTATTCTCCATCCTTACCACCTGCCCAGGCTCCAGAGGAGAAAGGCGTCTGGCAGATTTGTCATGGCTTATCCTTCCCTTTTGTCTGAGTATAAATAAGGCAGCCTGAACATCAGTTTCAGCAGAAGCTGGGATGAGACCATGGGGATAAGAGTCCTGGTGAGTTGCGACAGTAATCGTTGTGCTGGAGAGGGCATGCCATTACTGCGTGTGTCTGTGCTGGAGAGGGCATGCCATTCCTGGGTGTGTTGCGCAGGTTGAGTAGGGCTGCATCACGTACACATTTCTCTAGGAGATGTTTAGCCGACCTGACCCCACACTCTGATAGACCATTGGATCTAGGGTAATGGGGACTGCTAGTGACATGCTGAAAATCCCACTGGTGAGCAAAGTTCTTGAATTCTCTACTGGAAAATAAGGTTGCATTGTCAGTCATCAGTTGATGGGGAATCCCATGTGTAGAGAATATCCGCTTTAATGTCCTGATCACTGTGTTGCTGGAAAAGTTCGGAAGAACATCAATCTCCCATCAACCAGAATACGAATCTACCAAGACCAGCTAATTCTTGCCTGCCCACTCAAATATGTCAGCTGCTGTGATAGACCATGGTCTGTCAGGTATTTGGTGAAGTTGTAAGGGTTCTCTCATCTGGTGATGTCTTAGAGCATTGCCTAGGGCACATCTGGAAACTTCTCTTTCAATGCCACTGTACATAGTAGACCAGAACATGGTTTCACGAGCCCTTCGCCAGGGTGACCTTGATGGAGTTTGTGTCAGGTAGTATTTCTGGAGAGATTGAGGGATTACATATCTCTGACCATGCAGAATTAATCCATCATCCACTGTCAATTCATCCCCCACAGAGTAAAATGGTTGGATATCATGTGGGACTTCCTTGAATGAGCCAGGCCACCCATTGAGAATGATGTCCATGAGGTGCTGACAGGTGGCATCTGCATGTGTGTTTTGCTTAAGTTCCTCAAGCCTTCTGGACGACAACACCCCATCCAGAGCCAACACATCATAATCCTCAACAGTATCAGGGTTATCAGTGGTGGGGGGATGCATGTGAAAGAGCATCTGCAACATACAGTTCACGGCCTTGTTTATAGATCACATTCAGGTGTAGCGCTGAAGTTTAAGTATCATTTGCTGGATGCCGTCAGATGCTGTGTGCAGGGGTTTTCTTAGTATGGTTATGAGTGGCTGATGATCCGTCTCCACAGTCACTGGGTGGCCATAGATATAATCATGGAATTTTACACAGGCAAATACTAGTCTCAATAATTCTTTCTCAATATGTGCATAGTGTTTCTCAGACTGTTTCCTCAGGCATCATGCCTGAGGAAACAGTCTATCTGAGAAACGCGTTGCACTGTTTCTCCACTAGCCATACCTATTTTGGCACTTAGATGAGTGGTAAACTTTTATATACTTTTAAATAAATATGTTTTTATTTTTATCCACTTTGAGTGCTGTGTATGGTTTACTGCTACGCTACAATTAGGGTGTGAATCCTTTACACCAATATACTGCATTTATCTCCTGGATCAGCCAGCTGGATTGCTGTAGAAATCCAGCCCGTCTCTATAGGCATAACTGATTGCCTTTTATACATGTGAGTACCTTGTGTATATCACTGGTTATAAGTGCTTACGAATCACCATTGATCTGCACCATTGGCGCCTCTATCTATTGCTTTTTTCTATCAGATTAATTCAGTAGAACTCCAGTGACTACCGCTCCCTTCCCCTCCCCAAATAATGCTCAGATAAGGACATAATGTAGATTTTATTGAACATTTTAAAATTAAAACATAATTATTCAAAAAATATATATGATTACAAATTAATAATTCAGACAAAGTTGAGACAGAACAGTGTGAGCTTCAGCAAACACACACAGGACTGCAGGAAATGTGAACTGGAACGGATGCAAGTGAAGCCAGTGACAACACAATCTAGAACAAAGAAGAAAAGGGCGCCTCCTAGTGCAGATTAACCAAGGTTAAGAACCCCCAAAAGACCTGATGGCAACTGAAGTCCAGGGTACTCACATGTGGGAAAGCACTTAGCAAGTGCCAGATAGACAGACTGGACTATTATTAGTGGCCCAGCTCACTGTATGATAGCTGTAGAAGTGGTGTGTGTCGGCATTCAGCTAACAAACTCTCCAAACAAAAGATTCAATAAACAGGCCGCTGGATAAGTAAAAAAAGTTTATATTTAAAAACAAATAAGGTATATTAAAAAGTATATAGGTGGGGGGCGGAGCCAAGCCGTGCTAGAGAATGGCCGCGTTTTGAGTAGAGCTCCTGAGCCTAAAGCTGGCCTAACATCGCAAAGCCCACATGTAAGACGGAACTAAACAAAGATTTGAGCAGGAGAAACAAGGGGTGCATATCAGCACACCAAAACTGCCCTTTACTGCCCGGGAGGATTAAAGCTAACAAGAGAGCTCCCATAGTAGGCCCTAACCTGACTAAAGTGCGAGACGAAGGAACCGGACACACGCTCTCAACTTAAACCTCTCGCTCCTGTAGTTGGTAATAGCATCAACCTTGGAACCGGAGGATCGCATCTAACGAGCCACATAGACATCCACTAACCCATCTGGCAACCGCAACTTGCTGCGCACCTAGGCCGCAACCAACGGGCACAAATTGTCTAGACGTCAGAGTCTGGTAAGCAAACTTGATATGCTTGAGCAGGCAGACACCTGGGAAGGCACAGAGATAAGTAGAGCCTGGAAGAGGTTCAGGGACAACAAAACATAATCTACAACAAGGGGTTAAGCACTCAGGAAGATAAGCTGGGAAATACAGACAAACAAAGCCAGTGACACAAGGGGAGTGATAATCAGAGAGGAACGTAGCCCTTAATGCTGGAAATTGGGCCGACATAATATCAATAATCCTGTCTAGTAGTTTATATCTCCTAGCAGAGAGTGTGTGGTGTTTAAAGGACAGTTCTATTACTCTGAGGTATTGTTGATGAGATCGAAAGTGAGACCTTTACAACCCTGTCAAGATAGCAGTACACCTGTATTTAAGGGTCAATTGCATCTATACAGAGATCTTCATGCCTCTAATTACAAAACTAGAAGCCTAACAAGATAATAAATACCATTTTTTTATTTTTTTTTAAAAAACCTAAAAGAAGAAAAAGGGGAAAAAAAATAAAAAAAATCCCAGAGCAAAACTAATATGGCAAAAAAGAGACTTAATGCCCCAGATAAAGGGACTAAAACAAGGAACATGAATTACTTTCTTAAAAAATGCAGACATGCAGGGGTCAGAGGATACTCCTACATTGCAGCAGAATAAAGATGAGGATCCCATGCAAGCTTCTTCAACACAACATGTACCCCCACAGTATGTCACAAAGGAAGACCTTAAGACCCTCTCATCAAAAGAAGATATTAAGGAAGTGGTTTCTGAAATTAAAAACTTATTTAGTGAGTTGCGTAGGGATGTAACTGACTTGTCACAAAGAGTCACAACCATTGAGCAGAATCAAGACACACTGCAGGCGCAATTAAAAGAGAACACCTCCCAGACACAACAGACAACCAACATGGTACAGAGCCTAATGGACCGCATTGAAGATCTAGTCAACTCAGTCGGCTGAACAATTTACGCATTAGGGGGGTCCCGGAGACAGTCAATCCAAATGCCTTACAGGGCTATCTGCAGGACCTCTTCAGGATGATCAAGGGAACACCAATGGCGCAAGAGGTCGATATTGAAAGGGCCCATAGGGCCTTGTGGCCGAAACCGTCACCAAAAGCTCCTCCAAGGGATGTCATCCTCAGATTGTTGAATTATAAAGACAAAGAAGAGATTCTTAGAAGCAGCAGGAACAAACATCCTATATTACACGCAGGAGTATCGCTCCAAATCTTTTCTGATCTCAGCCCAGCAACGTTACAGAAACGCAGGGATCTGCGTTTCCTCACCACCATCCTGCAGGATAGCAAGATTTTGTACAGGTGGGGTTTCCCCACAAGCATTGTAGCCACCAAAGGAGACATAACAGCTCTGTGTAGGACATTGAGTGATCTGGAAGGCTTCTGCAATACACTGGGCATAGCAATACAGAGCCCAAATGGTATTACTTCCCCCACCCCTGACTGCGGAAGAAATTCAACACCAAACCTGAACTGTGCTGTAAGTTGTTTTTGAACTTTCTTTCTCCCTCATTTGGCTCGCCTCTAAGTGGAGGTGATGCAGATACACACATATTGTATGGCCTATGGCAGGTCAACTTATTAAAGGTTTGAAAACCCTTCCCCCTCCCCTAGGAATAATACATGCACCCCTCGTTCCCTATGTTAAACTTTGCATATTGAAAAGTTTTATTGTTGCTCATTTCTTCAGTTTGAATTTTAGCAATGTGATAATTTGTTATAAAAGTTTCGTCTTGTATATATGTAACTAGAGCTGCAACAACTAATCGGCATAATCGATTATGAAAATAGTTGTCAACGAATCTCATAATCGATTAGTTGGTTTGCAATTAGTTTTCACAAAGCAACAGCTGCTTTACTGCAATGAACTCCTGCACATGATATCGTGTTTTATGGTTATGCCCTTAGGATGTCTACAGACATTTTAAGTTTCACTTTTCAGGACACTATCAGTTTTTTTTTTTTTTTAAAGTTTACAACTACTCCTGTTTTTTTGTGCAACCCAGAAATAAAATAGGAGTCATCATTAGGATTGTTTATATTAAATCAGGTAATTTGGGACTGTGCTTTGCATGATATAGTGCCCAGCTTGTTATTTACACCTAGCCCTAGATTGATGAGATTTGTTATTTGAATTGATGCCCCTATTACCTGTTTGCACAATTTTTAGCAGATTGCCTGCTATTGCTGATTATATGTACTCTATAGATATGTGTAAGGCTGTGTCCTGTTACCTGTGTGTCCTTTTTATTCCCCCTATATTTTTAATTAATGAAATATGTACCAAATTCAACCTCTGTTAGTTTAAGAGTGGACTAAATATATTTTTTCCCCCTAACCTTATAGCTGGTTGTTTACCATTGATATAGATATTCAAGATATTTTTATGCCAGAATGAAGTCCAGGCTTACTTTGTTAAGAGGCCCCTTGCAATGGCGGAGCGCTAACAAAGAAAATATACCACCTTGGTGATATTGACAGAACCCTACTTATGTATCTCAGGCACCATCTGAGTGCCTCTTCTCTGCTGCAGGCAAAATAGCTTGCAAAAAAGAGAGCCAGCCTCATTCAGGAGCATGTGGACATGGTGAAATTTTTGCATTTCAATGCAAAGTTTCTAAAAGAATGAACAGACTGTTATAAACAGTGGTAGTCTACCTATTACTAGTTCTACCTCTTTTCAAACAGTTTGTGGTTTTGTTTTGCTTAATTATAAAAATTTGTTCTGCTGCTTAAAAAATTGGACCAGGGGGGGGCGGAGCCGGCAGCCATACTGAGCGGTCGTGTATTGCAAGAGCTCCTCACACAAAATGCCCATATAACTTTATTTTTCAATATAAGCTCAAAACCAATTTGCCCTGGGGTTATTGATTATACCCCTCAGTGTATGGATCGTTAATGTTGTAACTCCTGAGCGGTTTTTACACTCCTCAGCATAAGCAGCTTTGCGGCCATATAGCGGAGTATCACTGTGACACGGAGCTATACTCCCAGCAACTACCCTGACTTCCAGCACCAACCGGACACCACAACTTGCCGCACAAGCAGAGAACCTACCCGACATCTCCTGCGGCTCAATCGGAGGTCCCTGGGTGCAGCGGTGCACTTTGTGAGCTCCTTCCCGACGCTGCCCAGCACTACCCGAAGAGAGGATCTTCCGCGCAGCTGCCCGCCTCAGGTCTGTGTAAGAAACACTCACCCTGTCCACACACTATACACCGGACACTTGTTGCTGAAGGGACGGACCGGAGTTCTCCCTAGGACACCCGCCAGTGCTTGTGGCGGGGAGCTTGGACCCATACACAGGGTTAGAGATTTTTGGCGCGAATAGACGCCATTTTACTAGGCACCTTGCTAGTGCTGTGGAGGCCTCTCTGCTTTTTACAGACATTAGGTCACCGGGACATAATGGGAGCTGGGCAAACAAAATAACAGCACACTTTGCAAAAGTACTTATCACAGCAGCAACCATATGTGCTAATTGTTTGGAGTGCAGGGGAAAAAGGCACCAGGATTTAAATAGATAGTCAAACAGCATTTTGCCCCCTAGCACAGCCTACACAACATCATTTGTTACTTGATATTAATGTATATGCTCCCTTGCTGCATTGACAACCTACCAGACACTACGACAATAGCACACCAGGCAGATTAAACTTGCTGTGAGGAGACAGAAGTTGAGGATCATAACCATATCTGAAAATCAAGTGCTAAAACCCAGAAAGCTGCTTACGGCCTAGAGGGCTGCTCTGGGGAACAGGCCAAGATTTAGGCTCAGCTTCACACCCCTCCCTGCTCTATCAGTCCCTCCTCACCCTTTCCCGCCGGCCCTTATTGCCTGCGGGTCATACCCCCATACCTGACCCCACATCGTCCTAAGGGGACAACTCCCCTGAGGAGGGACTTGAAACTTGGAACTTGCACAGAAGCGCTAACAACCCTCATTAAAAAGATCTCCTATTTGACCTAGCCCAATCTACGGACTACAGCTGCGGGTTGTGATGAAGATGTAATAGACCCACTAATGCCATAGCCCCAGTCGGTTTTATAAAAGATTTTCCTATAGTGCTATATTCTCCTCTCAACTGATTTAGCACCCTCCATTTTGTTAGTCCTGCAGACATACACAATGCCTCAATCTTTTAAGAGAAAGCAAAAGCCCCATAACACGCCAAAAAGGACGGTAGCGGATCACTTTGGACAGCCTGCCTCTAGGCGACAGTCTGGCTCAGAGGACGAAGCCTCAGATACAAGCAGCCTTAATGATGCACACATTAGAACAACGCTAACCCAAGCCACAGGCCGTCTCCAACATAAAGAAGCCTCTGCTGACAATAATATGATGGATTCTATCAAGTCACTCCTGGCCTCTCACCATGACTCCCTGTCTAAGAAGTTTGACAAGGGTCACGCTGATCTGAAGAGAGACATAGCCTTGATAGGGGAAAGAACAGATGCGTTAGAACGTAAACAAGAGGACCTGAGGATAGATCACTCCAATCTACTAGACTACTCACAGAGTCTTGCAGAACAGATCACTGACCTGGAGCTTAAACTTGCAGACCTTGAGGACAGGACTCGGCGAAACAACATTAGAGTGAAAGGCATCCCTGAGTCAGTACCTCCTCAAGATTTGGAAAAGTTCCTGCAGGACTTGTTTGTAACTGTCCTAGGTACAGAGATGGAGAAAGAGATGCTGATTGATAGAGTTCATAGAGCCCTGAGGCCACGGATGGCCGAGGGAGACAAGCCTAGAGATGTCATTGCCCGGCTTCATTATTATACCTTCCGGGAGAAGCTACTCAAGACCTTAGCCAGTGACAGACCACTCCCGGAACAATACGCTACTATCCAAATATTTCAGGATCTCTCTCCTCACACCCTCCAACTAAGAAGACACTACCAACCCTACACTAAAACTTTAAGAGACAAAGCTATAAAATACAGGTGGGGCTTCCCGGTTAAGCTCTACATCACCAAAGACGGACAGCAATTTGCAGCTTCCTCTCCACAGCAAGCAAGGGAATTGCTCCAAAGATGGGGACTACTACCACAAAACCCACCTGCGCCTCCCCAGGCGATTGTGCCTGGAAGAGGCCTGAGAGCATCAGCCCCTGACTGGGGTCCCCTCCCACAGAGACCTAGAAGCCGTCAGAGGACAACCTCAACATCTGGAGACCGTGACCCTATCTCTAGAGACATCAGCAATTAGAAAATAAACTGTTCCATACCCTATTATTTCTCCATAGATTGGACTTTTGATCCACAGACTTTTGATCAAGAGACTATACTTCACTAAAGAGACTGACTCCTGTGTACCAAGGGTACATGAAGATTGGTGAGATTGATATAGTATCAAAGATGTATATGCTATGTTTATGATGGTTGTTTTCCCACCTCTGTTCTCTCTCTCCTTTTACCTTCCCTTCTCCCACTCCTCAACTCCTTTCCCCTTCTCTCTTTTTTCTCCCTTTTTGTCTCACTATGTGTCCACCAGCGTTTAAGGTCATGTATCTTACAGTTATATATGTACAAACCCCCTCCCCCTCTCTGGTACTGGAAGATCATAACTATGCCGGCCCAGATAATTAAGAACTTGATCACCTATAGATATGATGTTAACTAGACATACTCTAGTCTGTGGCCCTTAGAGGTAATGTCAATGTAACCCTCCAACTAGATTTCTTAACATGGTTACCATTATTGTGTTTTGTTATTTTTCTTGTTATTTTTGCTGCTAGTATTTCAGTTCCTTGTTACGTTGTTTATGCCAATTCTGACAGACCTGCAAGTTTAACTGTACAACACACTGCAGATGTGACAATCTAACTTAGGAGACCCCTTGTGGGCCCCTGGAGGACATGGGTAGAAAGGTTTGGCTATGGATTAAAACCTACACTTTGTTATCATTCTTTTACACTAGCCTTGTAAGAAGAGCACTTTCCCCTTATGGGTCCGCTCACAATGGCTGATATATATTTTGAAATTATGATTGTACAATCCCCCTCCTTTCCACCCCCCCGCGGCTAACCGTACCTGTGTCCGTCCAGGCGATTAGACACTTGTTTCTCTGCAGATAGGATACCAACTGGACCCTTATTTGTGTTTTACCCTTGGGCCGCCGCTGATGGTGCCCCCAACCTAGGCTTATTAATATGGAGATCATTGTTACACATTGTTATTGTTTCTAAAATTGTTGTTCCTTATGTTTTTGATGATTGTTTCACTGTTTTAATGCAACTTTCAGCAGACCTACAATCCACCCTGCACAATGTATTTCCTGTGTGACAGTTTAACTTGAGGGATTACTAGGAGGTCCCCCGGAGGTCAGAGACAGTAATGACGGACCATAGCCCATGACATGAAGCTCTTTATTAATCTGTGACACTAATCTTATATGCAGAGCATTGCCCTACGCATTTACTTCTTGCCCTGAGACTAAAAACGTATCAGGAGCTGGTCCTACATTGCATCCTAAGACTCTCGTTAGGAGAAATAATATATAGCATAACTCAGAATAGCCGACTGGGGCTGGGCTATTTTTGCCGGCCTCTTCCCCCCCACATCAAAATAGTTGTGCTCTCTTACTTACACTTGAGAGATCACTCATTGTGATAGTGTTATACACACATCGGTACGCGCTAGTTAGTCCCCATCACAGTAAAATTCTTGCTGTCTAGCTGAAGTGCTCCTAATAGCTTGCTTTTGTACAGAAGCCCTATCCCCTCCCCAATGGGAGCGCTTCGGCTTGATGGTGAAAAATAAGGATGTACAGAATGAGCAGTGGACCTCGCCGCGTACCCGTGGTGAGCTCTACTAGGCTACCCATAGATTTCTTTCCCTAAGTTACTAGTCAACATCCGAACCATTTTGGAACTACTAGCGCTAATATCACAAACTAGGTTAGGCGGTCCTCGCCACACCTATCAGACAGTTTATAGATTACGACTCTAATTTTCCCTTGACGCAGCCACTTACCCCGCTAGTTAACGATAAGACAAAGTTAATTTGTATCATTGTTTCTTTGTACTGGTGCGGTTTGTGATCTCTGTATCAATTCAACTCTTGCAATGTTTACAATTATAGTTGTAATGTCTTTCGCATTTCATTAAAATAAAAGTACACTTAAAAAAAAAAAAAAAAAAAAAAAAAAAAATTGGACCAACAGTTGTGTTAATATAAAGTTGTAAAGTTTTAGTCTGAAGTTTAAATTTGTAACACTCAGTATGTGGATTTTATTTGAAATATAGGAAAAAAAATATTTATTTATTTGTTATCCGATTAGTCAATTAATCGAAAAAATGATCGGCCGATTAATCGATAATGAAAATAATCGTTAGTTGCAGCCCTATATGTAACATACAGGCCAGCTACAGGCACATTCCCTGCAGAGTGACCTTCTGAGTTTGTGAAAGTATTGACAATGAGTAAGATAGAGTTATAATACGTTATATTATATATTGGATTTAGAGACAATATTAATCAATCACTCTCGTTTACATTCTAGCATAAATACGTTTACAAAGTTACACAAAGTCCGTGTGACCAGATACAAGAGCCTGTGACTTACTTTCCCCTTTTTTTTTTTTTTTTTTTTTACTATTTTTCTTCCTTTCCTTCTTTTCCCCTTTTTCTTCTCCTTCTACACCCCTACACCATGACACCCCATCAGCACAAATCAAAAATTCACCCACTTAAGTTTCTCACAATTAATGTGAAGGGTCTGAACAATCCAGGGAAGAGATCTATAGTCACCTGTGAGCTACACAAATTACAGGGGGACATAATTTTCATCCAGGAATCCCATTTTGCAAAAAATAAAGAACCTAAGTGGCATAATCATAGGTAACCCACAGCATATTTCTCATCTGGTCCCCGCAAGCAGAATGGGGTGGGTATCCTCATACACCATTGAAAGGGGAAACTATGTAGCCCTTAAAAAAGTGATAGCGGCTGATCTCTCCTCCTGGAGACATAAAGCAATTTCCTGGCTAGGAAGAATTAATGTGATCAAAATGAATATCCTCCCAAGACTGTTGTATCTATTTCAGACTATTGCCATCCCACTCCCGAATACATTCCTTCCCTCACTACAAACATCATAGAGGAGTATGTGTGGAGTGGGATTAAACCTAGGATTAATAGGGAGACCATGTACCTTCCTAGAGATGTGGGAGGTCTCGGCCTCCCTGACCTCAGTAGATCTAGAAGAGCAGTGCTACTTCAGAGGGTGGTAGAGTGGTGCCAGGAGACACCCCAAAAAGACTGGATAAGGGTAGACAAAGCTATACTACAGGTAGAGGGTATGGCTCCCCTCCTTTGGATAAACAAAAAACATAGACCCACTATTTTAGTACATTTCCCTCTCTCGGAGGAACTTTTTAATGAATGGGACAAAACTACTCGGACCATCGCTTCTATTTCGACTGCGTGCTCCCCTCTGACACCGGTATACGGTAACCCAGAACTTCCATTACAGACTAAAATAACCTCCACTCAGTTGAAACTTCCACACAATCACATAGGCTGTTTCATAACAAATGGTAGAATTAAAACATGAGAAGAAACCCTGGCAGAACACCCTGACTGTCCAATCCCATGGTTCGTTTACCTCCAAATCAGCCATTATATCACTACACATAAATATAAGCAACAGATGATGAGGAAACCCACGCCATTTGAAATGCTTTGCTTAAAACAAACAATCTCAAGACACCTGATCTCTCTCATATACACTATGTTACTGCAACCCAGGGAGGGGGCCCTCCCAACCTACACCAGAAGGTGGCATGAAGAGTTGGGGACAGAGATTCAGGAGGAGGACTGGCTGCTGATTTTCCGAGCTGCCAAATCCTTATCTGTATCAGCACGCATTCAAGAATCCCATTACAAACTGTTGAGCCGCTGGTACCTCACACCATCTCGGCTTAAGACAATCTACCCTGGGGTATCAGACAGGTGTTGGCGCGGGTGCGGAGAGGCGGGGACTGTTTCGCATATCTGGTGGGACTGCCCCCTACTGGAACCTTTCTGGACAGCAGTGTGGGGAGAGATTCAGAGAATACTGGAATTGGATATTCCAAAAACTCCAGAGACTCTGCTCTTACACTTTCCAAACAAAATTTTGAACCCGTTAAAAAAAGACCCTACTAACGATGATGCTGACAAAGACAAAACTTCTGATTCCACTTCGTTGGAAGACGACGTCAATCCCCACACTATCGGACTGGAGGCAGAGTGTACAGAACGCTCTGATATTAGAAAAATATCACTATGTCCGGACATCTAAAATGGATGCCTATGAGACAATGCTACAGATTTGGAAGAGGTGGGATTCAGAGACCTAGTGAGTAATATGGTGATAAGTTATAGAGTAGTCAATGGGATCGGTGGTGTGTTGAACCCTGCTGTGGGCCACCCCCTCCCTTACACTGGATTCCCCCCCCCCCCGTCTTTTTTTTTTTTCTCCTTTCTTAGAAGACTTATTTTTCTCTTCTTTTTCCTCCTTTTACGGTGCTTATTACGGCCAGGCCGATATCAGATTCAAGGTTAACTGGGTCACAAGAAGCTGAGTACATTGGACCCAGCAAATCATTAGTGCTAAAATATGTTTTGAAATGTTTGATAGTATCACAGTTGTTCACAGCCACAATGTTTTATAACTAGATATATAAGGACTACAACAAGAAAATTGGAAAATTGGAAAATGTAGAGCTATTGAAAGTATGCTGTTTTGTTCGCACTTAAGAGAGCTGGATGTGTTTTTCATCATTACGGGCTGGGCAGTTTGCCCAGCACTAGGACTAAAGACTTCAATTTTTTACACGTCTGTCATGCAACTAATTACTTATTATGTTTTCTTTTACTTTTCCTTGTGTGAACGTAACAAAATTGGAAACTTGTTTGAACTGTATGTGGGCGGAAACCTGCTGCGGTTCTCTTTTTTTCAATAAAGCTCTTTTAAAATTTTTTTTATATAGGCATCCAAAATGCAACGCGTTTCTCGGCGACCTCTGCGCCGTTTCTTCAGGCATATGATGCTCAACAGCCTACGGAGTCTTATTTAAATCTACAAACACCAATCGGATACAAGTGTGATCAACAAACAACAGGTGTACAATTAAACCTCAATCGGTCTGACATATAATTGTAACTGGCACAGAGAAAAAGTATACAAATTGCAAACATATTGATACAAAACAATCATCAACTATAACAATAAACAGTTACATTTACGATCTACTTTGATGTTATAATATCTAAGTAATACCACTAAAAAATTTAATACAATAACGAACCCATAAATACATATAGATGATCAATACATGTCCAACTTTATGGTGTGCAATATCATATGGTAACATGTATATGAAACATTATAACAACTATCCCTAACCATTCTCGGTCTAAGTTTAAATATTTTACACAGCATCTCCTTAAGTGGTCAATATGTGTATTGTGCACCCAAGACTATGTGGATAAATATATGTTTGTTAACTAATTGGTTAATATCAAGGAAAATAATTTCGATTTCGTTTTTTTGTATAATCCGTGATGGCACAAAGCTATTGCAGAGACTCTATCTTTACACACGATAGACCGGAAGTAAAAGATATCTCTCACTATACTATAGCTCACGCCTACCTCTATAACGTGCTGAAATAGAAACCCCAATGAGATGGCACATAAGGGCTAAGAAAACTACCTATCTGCAGTCGTATTCAATAAAACTATCTTAGACAATTACTACCCTTTGGTAAGATAAGCTAATTGTCAGGGTTTTTTCCCTGTTTTGTTTGCCATGTGCTGCTGGCAGCCATTTTACTCACCTCTCTTGCTGACTCTGGTGCATACTGTGTGATGCTGCTCATTTCCTGCACTTCCTTTTATGGCCAGACTGGTGTACATCATCCGTGTGAGACAGGATGCAGTCTCAGAATTGTGATGATCACTTATTATTTAAAGGGCCTCTGTTCAGTATGCTTTGCCCTTGCGTTGTCTCAGACCTGTTTGTGAGAGCTCCTGTGTATTACCTGGCTGTCTGACGTCCCTCTTGGTTCCTGATCCCCGACTTGTTCCTGACTCTGCTGTTCTCCTTGTTCCTGATTCCGGCTCGTCTGACTACTCGCTTTGGCTCCTGACTCGACTCGTCTGACTACCAGCTCTGGTTTTGATTCCTGGCTTGTTATTTGACTTGTGGACTTTTTATTATTGTTTGCTATTAATAAAGGTGTGATTATTTTTGCACTTCTCGTCTCAGTCTGATTCCTGGCACCCTGACATTATGCAAGGGACATGAATCCTGATGGTGCTAATAATCCAGCTTTACCTGCCATAATTTCCAGGATGCATGAACAGGATCACCGCTTGGATCAATTTACACTAGCCCTGCAAATCCTGCTGACTCGCACTGCACATTTGGACCAAAGTTTCCCGCAAGTTATGGCTGCTCCTGTTTCCACTGCTGAGCCTAGTCCTACCAGGAGCATGTCCGGTTCTGCACCTCTACCTCAGCGTTATGGAGGCGATCCTAATCAGTGCAGAGGGTTTTTGAACCAGGTGGGCATTTACTTTGAGATGTTACCTAAGGTGGGATTTCTCATCTCGTTACTCTCTGACACAGCTCTTGCCTGGGCTAATCCCTTGTGGGAGACTAATAAACCTGTGATTTCAAATTACCCTGAATTTGTGGCCTCCTTTTCGAAGGGTATTTGATGTTCTGGCTCGCTCCTCCTCTGCTGCTAAACCACTCATGTCCATTCAGCAAGGTACAAGATCTGTTGCTCAGTATGCCATTGAGTTCCATACGCTTGCTTCAGAGGTAGGTTGGAACAATGAAGCCCTTGTTGCCGCCTTCTTTCATGGGCTCTCTGATGCGATTAAAGACGAAGTTGCTGCCAGAGATTTACCAGAAGATCTCGAGGCATTGGTGTCTTTTTTTATCCTAATTGACATCAGACTAAGTGAGAGGCCCTCTTTCAAGGAGAGCCCATGCCTCCCTCTCCTCCCATGCCTCCTGGTCCCGAGTCACCTGGTACTGCTGAGCCGATGCAGTTGGGATTCATGCGTCTCTCCGTGGTGGAGAGGGCATTTCGGAGGAGGGAGGGCTCTGCCTCTATTGTGGGTTACAGGGCCACCTTTTGAAGTCTTGTCCTACACGGCCGGGAAACGCTCACACCTAAGGTCCTGTCAGGGGCAAACCTTGGGTGGTTCATCCTTGTCCCCGGAACCGCTAAAGGAGAAACCTTTGGTCACGGTTGTCCTTTCTTGGGTGGACTCCTCCATAGTCACCCAGGCTCTTGTTAACTCCGGTGCTGCGGGCTATTTCATCGACAGTGCTTTTGTATCAAAGCACTCCATTCCTGTTTTGCCTCGGTCCGTTCCTTTTGCTAATGAGGCCATTGATGGCAGGCCCCTTCAGCCCGCACTTGTTACTCACGAAAGTGCTACGTTATCCATGGCTGTTGGGGCTCTCCATTTTGAAACCCTCCAGTTCAAGGTGATAAACTCTCTCTACATTTTCCGGTTGTTCTGGGTTATCCCTGGCTCCAAAAGCACAATCACAGTCTCAATTGGTGCAGGTCCGAAATTTTGTTGTGGTTTCCGCAATGTATTTGCATGTCTTCGGAAACCAGTTAAAGTCTTGTGCACTTCTTCGGTATCTCAATTGCCAGAGGATTACCGAGAGTTCCTAGATGTTTTTGACAAGGTGCATGCCGGTATGTTGCCTCCTCACCAGTCTTACGATTGTGCCATAGACCTGCAACCTGGAGCCATTCCTTCTCGGGGCCGGGTTTACCCTCTGTCTGTTGCAGAGAATTGTGCTATGGAGGAGTATATTGACGATGCTCTGTCGCGGGGGATCATCCACAAATCCTGCTCTCCTGCAGGGGCTGGCTTCTTCTTTGTGAAGAAAAAGGGTGGCGAGTTAAGACCATGCATCAATTATAGGGGTCTTACCATATCTTACCATTAAGAATGCTTACCCTATTCCGTTCATTACGGAACTCTTTGACTGCATCAAGGGAGCTACGGTCTTTACTAAACTTGATTTGATAGGAGCGTACAATCTCGTTAGGATCAAGGAGGGCTACGAATGGAAACAGCATTTAACACCAGGAGCGGGCATTATGAGTATCTTGTAATGCCCTTTGGCCTATGTAATGCTCCTGCTGTTTTCCAGGAATTTATTAATAATGTCCTACGAGATATGTTGCAACAGTGTGTTGTGGTGTACCGAGATGACATCCTCATACACTCACCCACACTTGAGGCTCATCGTTCTGATGTTGCACGGGTTCTTCAGAGACTACGTGAGAACGGCCTGTTTTGTAAACTCGAGAAATGTGAGTTCCATCAGACTCAAGTAACCTTCCTAGGTCATGTAATCTCCGTTGCAGGGTTCTCCATGGATCCTGACAAGTTATCTGCAGTTCTGCAGTGGCCTCACCCAGTTGGTTTTCGGTCTATTCAACGTTTTTTGGGGTTCGCCAATTACTATAGAAAGTTTATTAAAAACTTGTCTTCCTTGGTCAAACCTATCACAGACATGACCCGTAAAGAGAATGATCCACTCCATTGGTCACCTACTGCCATTAAGGCCTTTGATAGTCTTAAGACTGCCTTTGCTGCCGCTCCAGTTCTGGCTCATCCTAACCCTGTCCTGCCTTTCGTTCTTGAGGTCGATGGATCTGAGACTGGAGTAGGTGCCCCCTTGTCTCAACATCCTACGCCTGACGGTTCCTTGCATCCGTGTGGTTTCTTCTCTAAGAAATTGTCTCCAGCGGAGGAGTGCAATTATGAAATTGGCGACAGGGAATTACTGGCCATAATTTTGGCACTCAAGGAATGGAGGCATCTTCTCGAGGGTACTACCGTGCCAGTGCTCATTCTTACTGACCACAAGAATTTAACTTATCTAGCTGAAGCAAAACGTTTGTTGCCCCGACAGGCCAGGTGGGCGCTATTTTTGTCTCGGTTTAATTATGTGGTCTCCTACCTGCCTGGTAGTAAGAATGTTAGGGCTGATGCCCTCTCTCGACAATTTTCCCCTCCATCCAAGGAGGAGTCTATACCTACTCCAGTTATACCTCCTGACCATTTTTTGACTACCATACATACTAATTTGACTTCTCCCTTGGGGGAGGAGATCCTGGCTGCACAAAACAATGCACCTCCTGAGAAACCTAGTGGTAAGTGTTTTGTTCCTGAGAAACTTCAAACTAAACTTTTGCACACTTACCACTATCCTAAAGTCGCAGGTCACCCAGGCAAGAACCAAATGATTTGGTCTGTCACTCGACAATTCTGGCGGCCAGGTCTTCGTTCTGATGTTGCTGTGTATGTTGCTTCCTGCTCAGCTTTGTGCACAGAATAAGACTCCTGAACGTCTTCCTGTTGGTCTTCTTCAACCTTTTGCTTATGGTGAGCATTCTTGGACACATCTTTCCATGGACTTCATTGTCGAGCTCCCTGTTTCCATTGGCAATACTGTTATCCTTATGGTGGTTGACCGGTTTTCTAAAATATCACATTGCATTCCCTTGAAGAAGTTGCCTATCGCTCAGGAGCTTGCTTCAATTTTTGCCCGGGAGGTCTTCCGTTTACATGGGTTACCCAAGGAGATAGTGTCAGACCGGGGTAGCCAGTTTGTCTCCAGATTTTGGCATTCCTTTTGTGCTCAAATGGGGATCAAGCTTTCCTTCTCCTCGGCATATCACCCTCAATCCAATGGGGCTGCGGAACGGTCTAATCAAGCTCTGGAACAGTTCCTCCATTGCTATGTCTCAGATCACCACAATAATTGGTCTGAACTGTTACCTTGGGCAGAGTTTGCTCGTAATAGTGCTATTAATGCTTCCTCCAAGTTATCCCCGTTCATGGCGAATTATGGGTTTCAACCATCCTTGTTGACTGATTCATTCATGTCTCAGGGTATTCCGGCTTTGGAGGAGCATCTCTGGCAACTCCGTTCCACGTCGGGGCAGATTCAGGATTGCCTTCATCGTTCTATGCAGCACCAAAAGTTCCAGTCTGATCGTAGGCGTCTGCCAGCGCCTTCCTACCAGGTTGGTGAGTTTGGCTGTCCTCCCGCAACTTGAATCTTCGTGTGCCTTCCAATAAACTGACTCCCCATTATGTTGGTCCTTTTTCGAATACTCCGACGGGTCAATCCTGTGGCCTACGCTCTTGACCTTCCTCCTGCAATGCGCATCTCCAATGTTTGGTTTGTAATCGGTTTACCACTGTGTTGCCTCGTCCCCGTCCTATCTCTGTTGACAACCATGAGGAATATGAGGTCAGCAGCATTATTGACTCTCGTATGTCCAGGTGCTGTGTACAGTATTTGGTTCACTGGAGGGGCTACTGTCCGGAGGAGCGTTCATGGGTTCCCTCCTCTGATGTTCATGCTCCCGCCCTCCTCCGTGCCTTCCATGCCCGTTTCCCCAATAATCCTTTTGTCCTCCCGCGGAGGAGGGGTCATTGAGGGAAGGGTACTTTCAGGGTTTTTTCCCTGTTTTTTTTTACACATGTGCTGCTGGCAGCCATTTTACTCACCTCTCTTGCTGTCTCTGGTGCATACTGTGTGATGCTGCTCATTTCCTGCACTTCCTTTTATGGCCAGACTGGTGTACATCATCCATGTGAGACAGGATGCAGTCTCAGAATTGTGATGTCATCACTTATTATTTAAAGGGCCTCTGTTCAGTATGCTTTGCCCTTGCGTTGTCTCAGACCTGTTTGTGAGAGCTCCTGTGTATTACCTGGGTGTCTGACATCCCTCTTGGTTCGTGATCCCTGGCTTGTTCCTGACTCTGCTGTTCTCCTTGTTCCTGATTCCGGCTCGTCTGACTACTTGCTTTGGCTCCTGACTCAGCTCGTCTGACTACCAGCTCTGGTTTTGATTCCTGGCTTGTTATTTGACTTGTGGACTTTTTATTATTTTTTGCTATTAATAAAGGTGTGATTATTTTGCACTTCTCGTCTCAGTCTGATTCCTGGCACCCTGACACTAATATAAACATAAACTCCTAAGTAATGTGAGTGAGCTACATCCAGTAGAATAAAAATAAAAAAACACTACCATTTGTACTTTAAAATAAGTTTCGTATATAAATGCAAAAATATTGAACCCCGACTACAGTGTCTATATCGTATATTATTAAACATATAAAATAATATTCAAAAACCATCATAAAATAACCAAAAAAATTACCCAATTCATTCCGTATAGTGGCTTGTCTATAGCTACCAATAAAAACTCATTGGTGTTGATAAAGTGAAAAATTTTAAATTCATACGTGTGTAGAATAATATTATTGAATTAATAATTGTCAATAAATATACTACAGTAACAAACATTATATTATAACCTCACCTATTATAACCTAAAAAGCATATAATAATAAAAGTAAACCATAAGCAAACAATAAAATTATTCCCATAAAGGAAATTTATATAATCAGTGTTCAAACAATATTTTCTAAAAAGCTGCAGTGTCTATGAGTTCATTTAAACCCTCTGGGTAAAGGGACCCAAATTTATATATCCAATATGTTTTGCGTTGGCATAGTCTGAACATTCTATTATTAAACTTGTTTGGTAATATCAATTCCAAAGGTGTAATAGTCATCTTACATTGACCAGTACCATGTCTATAGTTATGGTGTCTAGACGTGCTATATTTCTTTGTTCCCCTTTTTATATTTCTAAGATGCTCAGACCATGTGCGACCTATATATTGTAGGCCACAAATGCAGTAAATCACATATGTGGAGTAACAAGTCATTCTTTGTTGGAGAGAAAAAACTTCTCCAGTACTATGGGATTTAATGTTAGTTGCCCCATCGGTAATGTATTCACACATATGGCATCTCCTATGTTTGCATTTGTAAGCACCCCTTTTTTGCCAATTCTTTGTGTTTAAAGTTGGTAACAACCTTCCCTTTTTTCTTTGTGCGTTTGCACATAACCACCGTGCTAGGGGCTAATTTTTCTTTTAAAGTAGGGGCTCTCAATCGAGTTAGAAATAGCTATAGAAATTTTTACGGTGAGCCAACACGTTTACACTGGGAGAGAGAGCTAGACAGGAAAGGGATGTATTCTTAAAACAGAAATCTCTAGAAGAGGATACAAAACTAAATCTATGGTTTAAAGGCTATCATGGGTGTTCAGCCAAATACCTTGCAAAATTAGTTAAGAACAGAACAGAAACAGAACAGAAAAATTACATTTTAGCAATAAAAGATAGAGATAAGTGATATACAGAACCGAAGGACATTAGCATGATTCTCTACTCTTATTATAAGAAGTTATATACAAATACCAGCAATAATAGCCTGAATCAAGAAAAATTCTGGGCACAAATTAGAATACCTAGTGTAGCAGAAGATCTTATTGATAGACTCAACGCCCCTATCTCAACCGAAGAGATTGGGATAGCAATAGAAAAAGCTAAACTAAATAAGGCAGCGGGTCCGGTTTGCCTCCCAGCAGAGTATTACAAAATATTAGCAGAAGAAATTAAACCCACTCTTGAAAAGCTTTTCAACAACTATTTTATTTCAAGTAATCCACCTTCAGAGTATTTTTCTGCAGCCAATATCTCTTTAATTCCCAAGAAGGATAAAAATTTGGAGGATCCTGCTTCGTATAGACCAATATCTGTACTCAATACAGACTATAAGTTATTAACCTCTATTATAGCGTCTAGATTTATGATATGCCTTGAAAAAATTATCCATCCTGATCAGACAGGGTTTATGGTTTCAAGAAATGCATCTAAAAATATGCAGAAAATTATCACCCTCTTGGATTATGCATGGAGTATAAATAGAGGCAACGGTAAACAATTTAAACATGACACAGCACTCTTAACCCTTGACGCAGGCATTTGACTCTATTGAATGGGAATATCTATTTTAGACACTTGAGAAATTTGGTTTTAAAAATCAGTTTGTTCACTTGGTACGTAATTTATATAATAGCCCAATTTCTTTTCTGTTGATTAATGGTACTCTAACACCTGGGATAGTGTTAAAAAAGGTACTAGACAAGGCTGCCTCTTGCTATTTGGTTAAGAGATAAGCTAGAGGGTATTTCTGTGGGTAAAATTGCCCTCAAAACACTATTGTATGCTGATGACCTCTTAATTTGTCTCTATAATACAACCAAGGCTATCCCACCAGTACTAGAGTGTTTTAAATGCTTTAGCTCGTTTTCAGGCTACAAGGTGAATTATAATAAAAGTGAATTGATGTGGATACATAAAACTGGTTATAGTATGGCAAATATGATGTTTAAGGAAGTGGACTCTCTTAGATATCTTGGGATATATTTACATAGGAACCCACTAAGATGGTATGGACTTCAAACAGATTTGGAACTTTGGGCCGCATTCCCGCTGTCGATTTCAGCTAAGATTAGCCTCATCAAAACTATAATTTTCCCTCGGCTTCTCTTCCCATTACAGAATTTACAATTAATACTAAACAAAGCAGACCTGCAGAATTTAAATACCTGCTTTTTGAAATTTATCTGGCATGGTAAGAAAAAATTGCGTATTGCATTAGAGAAACTGATGTAAACACGTGGAACTGCCGGTTTGGCATTACCTAACATTAAGTTCTATAACCTTGTAGCTTTAGTTAAAATTGCTATAGACTAACAAATTGGTTCTCTACAGAGGAAATGGAAAATGTTTATGTCTTCCCCTTCTCGTTAAAAGCCTTATTACATATTTCTCTCAGAGAAATACCAAGCAATATACAGACTTTAATCTCTTTTTAGAATATAATTACCGCATGGCATAAATTTTGTATTTTAATAGGCATAAATTATGCTTTTTCAGAGTACTTACCTATAATAGGTACAGGGCCATCTTTAATACTGACTGGGCCCTGGGCAAACAATTCCTTGGGCCCCCCCTCCCCCGCCCATGCAATTTTGCTCTCCACCCCAACACCCCAAAAAACAACTAAATCAATTTACTTTATTTATTATTTTTTTTAATGATTAGCTCAGCAGTGGATCATCCACTGTTGGGCTAAACATTTTCAAAAAAATATGAAATAAATGTCAATATGTGAAACTAGACCTAAGCAGTACTAAAAAGTAGATAAATATATAAATTTCTCCACTGTTGATTAATTGTCATGCATATACCTTTAAGGAGATTGATCACCTGGTTACATCCTGCCTATAAAGCCTCACCTTTCCCATAATTCATTTCTTGGTAATTTGAATCCTTGCTAGATACACTAGCTGCTCTTTTGCCCAGCCGTTCCTGAATTGAGGATTATCCTTTATTGTCTTTTTTCTCTCATTGCGGATACAACAACTCATAACTTGCTAATACTGTGAGTATCGTGGGACTTCCACTCAGAAGGCTATTTTAAACAAACTGCATAAATCTACAAATAAGTGTAATAACGAGCTAAAGGGATCATTCTAATCTTGTTTGCACTGTTGCCTGTCTAACGTCATTACAGCCAACCCCCTGGTTCAGCTTCACGGCTTCAGTTGCCGCTACCACTGTTGTTCAGTCTCACTATTTTCTTTCAGTGTAGAGCCGGATCTACTTTTCTGTGTTTGCGGTCACGCAGCCCGCTCTCTTCACTCTCTCTCAGACCAGCACCGGAGCATAACGTTCCTCTCAATCCCTCTTGATCCGCTCAAGTCTCCAAGTAATTAATTTAGTAAAAGTAAGTACCGGTCTTACAGTTATTCCTTGCAGTCTGGTATATATTTGGACTTAAGTATATGTGTACACATTGGTTAACGGTAATAGAAATCTTCACTCATAATTAGCTTTACAGTGTATCTTACCATTGTAACAATTGTTGCTGTTGACTAGTGTGCTGCCATAAGTGATTAATCGCCTAGTTCATAAAACACTTCTAAAACACTATTTATATATTAACTGCTTGCTTCACAATTCTGGATTATTTCAGTGATATTTCAGAGCTGAATCAAGCTACAAAAAACTTTATATGAAGGCATAAATATATTAAGTTAATTAAGTTTCTTTGTATCTCTCATCTGCAAAAATAGATCCAACACTGCTGTTTAGCATTACATTAATTTAAACTATGTACTAATTAATTAAATGTTGTTTTTTTATTTATTTATATATATTTTTTTAAGTACATAAATATTTAATGCAATACACGGCATTGCATAGTAAAAATCAGTGTCGGACCTAGTGTCTACAGGGCCCCGGTGCAATAATTTATTTTGGGCCCCCCTAAAAGCATCTCACCAGTTTTGGGATATTCACTATATATTTATTGTTTAGACAGCCACTGTACAGCAAAATTACCACTTTCATGAATACCAAGGGAATGCCTAACATACCAAACTCCCCTAACCCATATACACACACTTTCTCCAGAGCAGACACATAAACATACACTACAGAGCCCACACAAATGTATGCACACACTCTATATAATCCAATATTAAAAATACAATGTATGTGTGCCTCAAGACGGAAGAGAGCAGTGTCTGCAGCTGCACAGATGTTCAAATCCTAACGTGCCTGCCGCTCCAGCTTTCTACTGCATGCGCCTACAGTATGCCCTACCCTGAACAATCCCCACCACCAGAGCAGTTACCTGGTAACAGTGGTAACCCCAGCAGGACCTTTTCTTATACAGTATGATTGGTTGGATGCCGAGTTTGGGGTTAGCATTCAGCGCTGCACAGTGCACACCTAAAACAGCACATGGCACTAGCTTGGCATGTCACATGATCCCAGCACAGTCTGGCACAGTTTCTCACAAATAAATATAAACATTAGTATTAGGACTGACTGTGTATGTGTCCCATGTTTTGTTTGTTTTTTTAGGACTCTTGGGCCCCAAAACAAAGACTGGGCTCTGGGCAGCTGCCCCTTTTGCCCTGTGTTAAAGACGGCCCTGAATAGGTAATCCAGAATTTTCCCCGGGGAATAATCAGGAGGTATTCAGAATGTGGTCTAGCAAGGGCATTAAATTAGTATTCCAATTCTTAGCAGATGATGGACAAATAATCTCTTTCGATAATTAAATGCGACAGTTCGATTTACCGTGTAATAATTTATATGCCTATCTACAAGTACACCATTTCATTAATTAAAAAATGTGGGGTGGTAATGAGATCGCCGCATGGTCTGAGATTAGATCCTGTATTGCCAAGTTTAGAGTCAAGGCACCTTCAATTTCTCTATTATATAGTATTATGCTGGCTAAACAAAGCCAATCTTTCATGGAAAAACTTAATGAAAGATGGAGGCAATTATTTATAAATATAGATCAGGGAAAAATTAAAGCTAGTTTTAAAACATTAGATAAATGTTGAATACCAATGAGTTGGAAAGGACATATGAAACTTATTAATAATTATTACTGCACACCTTATAAAATGTCAAAAATGTGTCCCAATCAAACCTTCGCCTGTCCACGTTGTGTATTTACAAATGCAGATGTTTTGCATATGTTTTGGTCATGTCCCAAGATTGGACAGTTCTGGAAGAAGATTGTTTTTTGGATTAATAGATTATACAAAGTAAATATTCATCTTGACGCGGAAAACATCTTCTTTCTTAACTGTTCCATTCAGGAATCCCCATTGCAGAGAAATATTTTGAATACAATTATATTGGTTATCAGACAACTTGTATTAAAAAACTGGAAAGCAAAAAAGACACCTGGCCTCTCTGTTTTCACCAAAGAAATTCAGATTCAAATAATTTTCGAATCCTTCCATCTTAGAGAAGTAAAAGAAAGGAAAATTAGGAGATTTTTGATAGGATGGTTACCTATAATTAAGACATATTCGTTACGTATCCAGAAGTCTTTTATATCCATTTTTGAGCTCAGACAGTTTTGCTGACAGTTTTGCTGAGCTGGTTTTGCTAAGTGACTTCCCGGCAGATTGGATATCGGGATATAGGGAGTTATAGTTAGAAGTATTTTCCCATGAGGATGGGTGCCTGGGTTCGCCCGGGTTCTTGGGGAGGTTTGGGGCTGTGGGGGGGGGGGATGCTGGGAGTGGGGGAGAGAGACCAATTTCCTTTTTCTCCATTTTTTCCTTTTCTCCCTTTTTTTTTCTTTTTGCGCATTTTCCTTCCCTAAGTTTGGGTTATCTTATTTAAATTAAAACCTACCAACGGTATAAAAAGGAGTTTTTTCCTTGATTTAGTTTAATGTTTCAAATACAAGATGGATGGAATGGGCATATATTGCCATTATATTATTTCTTGACTGTATTCCTTGTCTTTCATTATTTTGTTCTTGATTTGTAACACCCTGTGAGGTGTACGGATATTGTATGCATAACATGTGTAACTTGCCTTTACTGTTGGTATATATATATAAATAAATATTATAAAAAATAAAAAAAAGTAGGGGCTCTCCTAAACGTACAAGTTGGATAGGGGTCCAAAATCTGTTTAAACATGGGATCTCTCAGTAACAATTTCCAATGTTTAGACACTATCTTTTTGTGATTAGAATTATATCTAGTAATAAATGATGTCCTCATTGTGCTAGCGTTTGCTGCTTTCTACTGACAAAAAGCTCATTCCTATTTAATTCCCTAGCTTGCATATAACCTGCTTCTATAATACTATCCGGATAATTTTTTCCCCTAAATCTCTCTTTAAGAATGACTTTGGTTGTCAAAAGTACCTAATTCCGTACAGTTGCGGCGGATCCGCAGAAACTGGCTGAATGGAATATTCAATTTCCAACTGGAATAGTGGTTACTATAAAAATCCAGGAAATTATTGCTGTCCACAGATTTTAAAAAAAGCACATGATTGAGCCAACCCCTTAGGGTCCCATGATAAAGAGACATCTAGAAAATCAATCTGATCCCTCTGTATATTCCATGTAAAATTGAGTCCCATATCGTTATCATTGACTGCCTCCATAAACTCATCCAATGATTCTGCAGAACCATTCCATATTAACAGCAGATCATCGATATAACTGCCATAGAATACCAGGTTGTACCCCATCTTGCATCATAGACATACCTTTCTTCAAAGGTCCCCATGAAGAGGTTTGCAAAACTGGGTGCAAACCTGGTAACCATGGCTGTTCCTTTAGTTTGTAAATAAAATTTGTCTAGAAATTTAAAATAATTATGGGTTAATATGAAGTCAATCAACAATATAAGGTAGTTTTTCTGTTCAGTTGACATATAAGGATCTTCATTCAAATATTGTTCAATTGCTCTTATTCCCAAACTATTTTTAATATTTGAATAGAGAGCACTTACATCGCACAATAACCAAATATAGTTATCACATTTCTTAATAACTGACAGTTTGGATAAAAGATCAGTTGTGTCTTTCACATAAGACTGCAACTGAATAACATACCTTTGTAAATAGAAATCTATGTAGGCAGATAACTTATCAGTCATACTGTTAATACCAGCAATGATAGGTCTGCCCGGGGGTGTAGATAAGCTCTTATGAATCTTGGGCAGATGATAATAGTAAGGAATGTTGGGGTTCCTGGGGGACAAATAGTTTTTCTCTTTGCTGTTAATAATCCCTTTATTGCTTCCAAAATGGATCAAGACCATCAATTCCTTCAAGAAATCATCAGTAGGATCTTTTTTCTAATTTTCTATAGTACTCCCTATCGCACAGTATACGTTAGGCTTCAATAATATATTCTTCATAGTTTTGAATTACAATCCCCCCAACCCTTATCAGCCTGGTGTATTACAATGTTATCATCTGATGCTAACCTATCAAGAGCCCTCAATTCATTAGGCCAAATATTGTTCTGTTTCCCATAAAATTTAGGTAATTTTTCGAAGTCCTCCATAACTAGACTTTGAAAGAGATCTAAATATGCTACATCCTCTTTTTTAGGATGAAAGAAGGTGCAGCCAGACCAGTATGGATGATACCTTCAAATAATTCATCTGTAAGATCCATTGGATCTACATATACCAATGGTGTATTATATTTAATTTCCATATTATTTTTTACTACCGGAATCCCATATATTACATTAGATTTCATTTGTTTATTTGCAAAGTACCTTTGTAACGAGAGTTTCCTAGTAAACTTGTTAATGTCAACAAATAATTCAAAGATTTTATGTGAGTTAGAGGGACAAAAACTAAGTCCTTTGCCCAATATTCTGATTTCATCATTAGAGATCTATTGGAAAGATTGAAAATCCCTTTACTTAATTTTTGTAACTTCTTTTCCTTGGTGGTATGTCCCCTTCCCCTCCTTCCCCGTTTGTGTATGTTCTTTTGTTTCTGCCTATTTGTTGATTTGTGACCAAATGTCCATCTTTTCTCCACAGTGGGGCTAGTAGTAGTGTTTCCCCTACAAAAATGATGATTAGGGGAATTAGATGTTCCTTGTCTTATAACTTCCCTGTTTTCTGGCAAGTTATTTTTAGGGAAATGAGGAATGTTATTAGATCGCCATTTTTGGAGTTCCTATAAAGGGTATGCTAGTGATGTTTATATTGGTGTGTCTCTCCTTTATTATAATGTGTTCTATTTTGATGATTGTTATATCAATTAAGATGTTCATTAGATTATCCTGAGAAATGAAAATCTATTTTCAAATTGTACCCCATTGTATGTTGAACTAGAAGGTGCATTTTCTAGTAGAAGTAGAAGGTGTTTTTTGTTGATCTCCTCTCACCTCATGTCTTTTCTGAGGGTAAAAATTATCACTATTCTTTTTATAGTAGTTGTTTTTATTTTTATATTGCACTTGTATCCATGGTTTTTCTATTCTATTATACAAATAAACTTATACACTAGCATAATCCTCCTCATCTCTTTCTTTTTGTTTTTCTTTAAAATAAGTTCATTTTGAAATTCATCTGTCGCTTTTATGGTTCTAGCATTGAGTGTGTGTTATATTCAGAATGATCTTTGAAATTTTCTAGCATTTTTTTGTGTGTTCTCAATTTTTTGACCAATATCATTTACCAGTTTCTCCCTATGTGTAATCAGAATGTCAATCAAATCATATGAACATTTATCGAGAGCAGCAAACCACTTGGTCAACAACTCCTCATCCTCTTTAAATGAGCAATTTTTGAGAATTCTCAAACCTCTTGGGATTTGTTTTTTATCTCGATATTTCTTAAGAGAATCAAGGTCCCATCAGTGCCTATGTTCAATTTTAATAAAACCCTCTAATTGAGAAAACAATTGTTTGATAGAGCACTGGTGGTGCCTTGTTCTACATTCCAAATAGTGGGTTGATATATACTTCTCTTGTTTGCTCTCTCAATGGTAGAGAGCATGTTCAATTCACCACTGTGTATATCTAAAATAATAATATAATATAAATAACTAAAGCAACTAATATACTGTGAGAATAATAGCAAGAACTCAATACTAAAAAAAAATATATTACAATACAAAATAGTATCAAAAAATTCTGGAAAGGGAGGGTGACAAAGAACAATCAGATGTACAAAAAACAAACACTTATAATAATAATAGATACCAAAGTCCCAATTATATATGTGTATTCTTATAAAAAAAAGTCCAAAAGGTTATGGAATCCGTATCCAAAGGGTCAGCTCCTTCCAGTGTCCATTAGCATGGATAAACAAAATGAAACAACAAAAGAAAGACAAGAAGGGCGCCCCCTAGTGTAGCCAATCACCGGTAAGTTAGCGCTTAAAAATATAGATAAAGGATACTCACATATCCCAAAGGCAAAGATATGCCTAGGAAAACAAGCTGAGAAATCACAGTGTCCCAGCGCACTGCTCTGTGTAACGGGCTGCTCCTTTCAATAACCAAACAGGCATGTGATAATCTAGAACAAAGAAGAAAAGGGCGCCTCCTAGTGCAGATTAACCAAGGTTAAAAAAACCCCAAAAAACCTGATAGCAACCGAAGTCCAGGGTACTCACATGAGTAACATCAAAGTAGATCGTAAATGTAACTGTTTATTGTTATAGTTGATGATGGTTTTGTATCAATATGTTTGCCATTTGTATACTTTTTCTCTGTGTCAGAGTCACAATGTGGCTACATAGGATTGAATTCCCTCATCAGGTTTTTGAGCCATCATGTTAAATGCATGTCTGTCTATTATTACGTTACGTTCCGGTAAGCAGATCTCATCAAATTTTTTGATTAATACTTCAGGATCCTCTTTGTCCTCACCCTCTTGAAAATGAAATGACTCATTCATCTAGTGCATCTGAACCAGCAAAATTGAGAAAAGTGTAAGCTTGTACCTTTTTGATGTGTCTTAAAGTCCAGCTTTGCTGTACACTTCCCATGCTCTTTTGAATTTCATCCAATATAATATAACTTAAAGGGACATGAAACCCAAAATGTTTATTTCGTGATTTAGATACAGCAGAAAACATTTGTCTAATTTATTTCTATTATCAATTTTGCTTTATTCGCTAGGTATCCTTTCTTGAAGGAGCAGCAATGCACTACTGGGAACTAGCTGAACACATCTGTAAGCATCAATCAGCAGCTAGCTCCCAGCTTCTGAGCCTATCTAGTTATGCCTTTCAACAAAGAATACCAAAAGAATGAAGCAAATAAGATAAAATAAGTAAAATGGAAAGTTGTTTAAAAATGTATGCTCTATCTAAAGCACGAGAGAACATTATTATTATTATCGGTTATTTGTAGAGCACCAACAGATTCCGCAGCGCTATAAACAAAGGGGGAGTACAACAAAACAATTATAGGGATCAAATGAGTAGAGGGCCCTGCCAAGGGTTGCACTGTTGTAGTCAGCTATTAAGAAGGTGATCTACAAACAGCTGGACTCTTAGGCTTACATGCTAAGGGGGTTCAGGGGATAGCAATGGAGGAGTGAAACTGGTATAAAGTAAGGTTAACATAGGTTGTATGCATCCCTGAACAGTAGAGTCTTTAGGGAGCGCTTGAAGCTTTCAAAACTAGGTGAGAGTCTTGTGGAGCGAGGCAGAGAGTTCCACAAGATGGGAGCCAGTCTGGAGAAGTCCTGTAAACGGGAGTGCGATGAGGTAACCAGAGAGGAGGAGAGTAGGAGGTCATGAGCAGAGCGAAGGGGACGGGAGGGAGAGTATCTGGAGACAAGGTCTGAGATATAGGGGGGAGCAGTGCAGTTGAGGGCTTTGTATGTCAGAGTGAGAATTTTGTGTTTGGTCCTAGAGGCAAGAGGAAGCCGGTAAAGGGATCGGCAGAGAGGTGCAGCAGATGAAGAGCGACGTGTAAGGAAGATGAGTCTGGCAGAGGCATTCATTATGGATTGTAAAGGAGCTAGGCGGCAGGTGGGGAGACCAGAGAGGACAGAGTTGCAGTAATCGAGGCGGGAAAGAATGAGAGATTGGATTAAAATCTTAGTTGTGTCTTGTGTAAGGAAGTGTCTAATTTTAGAGGTGCCTTTAAGGTGGAAGCAGCAGGCCAAGGACTGAATATGAGGAGTGATGGAGTTGTCGAGAGTTATAGAGAGATTGGGGGTGGAGATTTTGGAAGAAGGGGGGAAAATGAGGAGCACAGTTTTGGAGAGATTTAGCTTGAGGTAGTGAGAGGACATCCAGGAAGAGATGTGAGAAAGACAGTTAGTGACACAGGTTAGCAAGGAAGGAGATAGGTCTGGTGCAGAGAAGTAGATTTGGGTGTCGTCGGCATACAAATGATAATGGAAACCATGGGACTTTATTAGGGAACCTAGTGATGATGTGTAGATTGAGAAGAGAAGAGGACAGAGCCTTGCGGTACTCTGACAGAAAGTGGTGACGGGGCAGAGGAGGCCCCAGAGAAGGCTACACTAAAGGTACGGTTCGACAGGTAGGAAGAGAGCCACAAAAGGGCTGTGTCACGGATGCCAAAGGATTGGAGGGTTTGGAGCAAAAGAGGGTGGTCAACAGTGTCAAAGGCTGCGGACAGATCAAGGAGGATAAGCAGAGAGAAGTGGCATTTTGATTTTATTGTAAGTAGGTTGTTGGTAACCTTAACAATAGCTGTCTCTGTGGAGTGATGGGGACGAAATCCAGATTGCAGTGGGTCAAGAAGGTAGTTTAACGTAAGGAAATGGGATAGGCGTGCATATACTAGTTTTTCTAGAAGCTTTGAGGCAAGAGGGAGGAGGGAAATAGGGCGGTAGTTGGATGGGGAGGTAGGATCAAGGGAAGGTTTTTTGAGGATAGGTGTGACCAGTGCATGTTTCAGCGATGAGGGAAATATACCGGTGCTGAGGGAGAGGTTGAAAATGTGTGTTAGTATAGGGGTAAGGGCAGTGACATGCGGTGAGACAGTAGATATGATATTAAACACAAGAAAAGGGCGCCTCATCGTGTGATGCTGTTTTGTAAGCAGAAAAAAGGATGATAATGATTATGCTTACCGGACGTTTTGGCACCGTACTAGGACCAGTGCAAAATAGCAGGCTAGCACTTAACAGTGGCTAGTACACTGTGTCCGGTCTCGCTGGAGGTAATTGGCACTGTGTGTAGACGCTCCAACGCTGTTCTCAGTTCCGATACTGCACACCTGTTGCACACCTGTTACCAATGCTGAATGTTTTTTTCGTCACACTTGGAAATACATAAAAAAAGTAGATGACAACTTCCAAACTTTAAAATTATGAAAGCTTTATTTGTACAATTATATATGCATAGGGACATCCCTGTTGCTATTAGAGCTTAAACTTATAATAGTGTCAGCTATTACATTCTATAATTACACTAGTTCCAGAATATTATAGGGACATTATATATAGTATATATTATGTGTCACTAATATGGCTGCCAGCAGCTTTCAATAAAGCATTATCAGATATCAATAGTGACTCCAAACTGACATTTTAGCTATAGCTATCATATCACAGCTGCCCCTTAGGAAGACAAAACTCAATAGAATGATTATTTTCACTCTGACTTCAGCTACATCAAAATAAGACTGAATTTACTTCGCTAACGTTAAGCATTTTCAGCAGGTTGATTATAACACCGTCACCTACACCATCCATCAGTTTAAACGGCTGCCATATTATGGTTTAGTGTTTCCCATTATGGCAGTGGAAGGTTGTATGCGAGTTCCTATTAATTTTCATGGTACTTGATAGCTGAAACTTTACACACAGCTTGCTAATGCTTAGCTGCCTAATATCATTCATGATAATTATTCAATTTCCAAATATTAAATGAGCAGACCAAGCAGGTATATTAGAAATCGTTCAAATCTAATCTATTTTGCAGAATCAAAATCAGGAGTTACACATGTTAAAATACTGCCCCCATTCCATAAGCACTATTTCTTGTCATGTAGTGCCCCAGACAAGTGCACACTAGATATCTCTTCAACAAAGAATAACAAAAGAACAAAGCACATTGGATTATTAATAGAAGTAAATTGGAAACTTTAAATATTTTTTATTCTCTATCTAATTGATGAAAGAAAAAGTTTGTGTTTCATGTTAAGTAAAATTAAACTGTCTAAGAGCTTGCAATTTTAATCAACTTTACAATTTAATTCTATAATCAAATTTCTTTTGTTATCTTGGTATCCTTTACTGAAAAGTCAACTCAGGAGCCGCAATGCACTGCTGGGAGCTAGCAGAACAGATCCAATGACAAGAGGTATATATGTGTAGCTAGCCACCAATTATCAGCTAGCTCACAGTGTGTTACTGCATTTCAACAAAAGATTCCAAGACGTGCAGTGAGGTCAGAGGCAGTTGAGGCACTGGCTAGGATATGCCTTCATTCTTTAGATATCCTTTGTTGAAGAAATAGCAATGTACATGGGTGAGCCAATCACATGAGGTATCTATTGTGCAGCCACCAATCAGCAGCTACTGAGCATATTTAGATATGATTTTCAACAAAGGATATCAAGAGAATGAAGGAAATTAGATATTAGATGTAAATTGGACAGAGGGGGTGGGAGAGACAGGGAGAGAGATAGACAGAGGGGGAGAGAGAGACAAAGAGACAGAGGGGAGAGAGAGAGACAAAGAGAGACAGAGGGTAGAGAGACAGAGAAAGAGACCATGGGGGAGAATGAGACACATAAGGATAGAGACAGAGGGGGTGGGAGAGACAAGGAGAGAGATGGATAGAGAGAGACAGAAAAAGAAAGAGAAAGAGAGAGAGACACAGAGGGGGAGAGAGAAAGAGAGACACAGAGGGGAGAGAGAGAGACAGAGGGGGTGGGAGAAAGGGAGAGACAGAGGGGGAGGGAGAGAGAGAGAGACAGAGGAGAGAGAGAGACAGGAGAGAGAGAGACAGAGGGGAGAAAGAGACAGACAGAGGGGAAAAAGAGAGAGACAGAGGGGAGAGTGATAGAGAAAGACAGAGGGGAGAGAGAGAGACAGAGGGGAGAGAGAGAGACAGAGGAGAGAGAGAGAGACAGTGGAGAGAGAGAGAGACAGTGGAGAGAGAGAGAGACAGTGGAGAGAGAGACAGAGGGGAGAGAGAGAGAGCGAGAGAGAGAGAGGGAGGGATAGAGAGACAGAGGGGGAGGGATAGAGAGACAGAGGGGGAGGGATAGAGAGACATAGGGGAGAGAGAGACAGAGGGGAGAAAGAGCGTTAGAGGGGGGAGAGATAGGGAGAGAAAGACAGAGGGGGTAGAGAGGGAGAGACAGGGGAGAGAGAGAGAGACAGAGGGGAGAGAGAGAGACAGAGGGGAGAGAGAGAGATAGAGGGGGAGAGATAGAGAGAGAGACAGAGGGGAGAGAGAGACAGAGGGGAGAGAGGGGGAGAGGTAGAAAGAGAGACACAGAGGGGAGAGAGACAGAGAGAGGGGAGAGAGAGAGAGCGACAGAGGGGAGAGAGAGAGAGACAGAGGGGGAGAGAGAGACAGAGGGGGAGAGAGAGAAAGAGGGGAGAGAGAGACAGAGGGGGAGAGAGAGAAAGAGAGACACAGAGGGGAGAGAGAGAGACAGACAGAGGGGAGAGAGAGAGACAGAGGGGGAGGGAGAAAGGGAGAGACAGAGGGGGAGGGAGAAAGGGAGAGGGAGAGAGAGAAAAACAGGGGAGAGAGACAGAGGGGAGAGAAAGAGAGACAGAGGAGAGAGAGAGGGGAGAGAGACAGATGGGAGAGAGAGAGGGGAGAGAGACAGATGGGAGAGAGACAGA